>NC_090812.1:22028432-22232063 GCF_000390325.3 Nicotiana tomentosiformis
TTCCACAAATGGATGTATTGCCGAGTAGTAATTATTTACTTTAAAAAGAATTATTAATATAGAGAATTTAATACTTTAGAAAAGAACAAATTTATCAAATTGTCTTTTATTTACATTAATAAAAAATACGTAAAAACAAATACTATTATTCTTGAGTTGAGGCTTCTGGAATTATCCTTTTACTAAATTATGATATTAAAGAATTTCCTAGAAATATTTTCTATCACAAATTATGGTACCTAGTGCCCTCTCTTCTAGATACAAACTAGTATGAGCATGAAATGCTCTGCCCAAATGTTGTCACATACCATACTAGGAGTAGATATTTTAATTGATTTTGGCAGTAATGTTGACCAACGCTCAAGTAAATTGATAAGAAGCTATGGATCTATTTGCTTTAATGATTAAACCAAAAAATTTAGGACCACTAGCTTTGAATGGCTTGATAGTAGAAGGATAGATAGCTAGCTATATATGTGGAAAATACTTCATAAAATATTTAGCGGGCGTTTGGACATAAGAATTGTGAAATTTATTTAAGTTGAAAATGTTATTTGAACATTAGAGTTGTGTTTGGACATGAATACAATTTGAAATTGTTTTTAAATATTTGCGAGTGCTTTGAATGAAATTTTTGAAAATAAGTTTTTTTGAATTTTTTCAAATTCCGAAAAATTTCGAAATTTAGTTTCAAGTGAAAAATTAAAATTTGCATGTTCAAACGCTATTCCGAAAAAAAGTAAAAAAAAATTCGAAAAAAAAAAATCTTTTTAATGGCAAAACGGGCCCGTAAAGGTAAAACACATCTAACTTTATCCTCGAAAATGTTATTCAACTTTTGAGTTTTAGCTGCAACCCTGGTTGTTTGACTTGTTTTTTGCAAAATTTAATGATTTTATTATATTTTTTGGCTCAAACAAACAATTTTCGAAAGTCTCTTAAACTTCCTTTTTCATAGGAAAACTCTCGACCAAACGCTAAAGTTGCTTTTGAGACATTCTCAGCATTTTGGGCAAATTTCAAAATTCAATAGTAAACGCTGTCAAATTCAAAGTGTAAAACGTTAATTGAAATTTATTTACTAAATGCGTTTTACCCAATAATGAATACATATTATCAAAATTCCATGTTTTGGGAAAACAAAATTTTCAAATTTCAAAACTAGCTCTAGACCTGTTTTTGGCACAAAATATTACTCGTGTTTTTTTTAACAATTTTAAAAATTATCCCAAACTTTTGTATTTTATAAAAAAGTTCACAATCTATTATGACCCAACTAATCCACCAGCTAATTACTATCATTTTCTTTTGGACTGATGGATCTTGTAATATTATTGCAATTTAACGAATTATAGTAGCTAGTAATTGTATTATTAGCGGTTGATATTAAAATATCATGTTATGATTTTAGGATAGTGTATTATGTAGTTCATTATAAAAATGATAATTTTGTGCCAAACTTATCTATGTTCAGGACTATGATTTCTGAATGAATGGTATCGATGAAGGTTCTGCATATACAAGATTAACAAGTTTGTTTGTTTAGTATTGTTGGGTATTTGATAGTTTTTAGAACTTATGGATATAAGTCATATTTCATATTTTTTTCAAAAAAAAAAGTGAAATATGTTTGAAAAATTATTTCCAAACAGATTTTCATCTTCAAATCAAATTTCACCTAAATCAAATTTTTAAAAATAATTTTGAAAATTTATGGCCAAACGCCAACAAAGTTAATAGAAAAAAAGAGGAATTACCCAACTTGGATTAAATTTTTGATCTGACAGTTCAAACTCCAAATGGACTATGTCACCAATATTCCTTTAAAAACGCTGCTCCTTTTACTTTAATTAATAGTTATATTAAAAAAATGACGGAACACCTAAAAGGCCTTCTCGCCTTCTCTTTAGCCTGTTTGGCCAAGTTCTTAGAGTAAAAAAAGTACAAAGTTGAATTTATAAGTATTTGGGCAGACAATTTTCATATGAATTCTTATTCTTTTGAAGCACCTAGCATTTTTAATTAATTTGTCTCCTGAAATGGACCTCTTTTAGTACTGTATAATCCCTTGGTATCTGTTTTCAAGGACTAACAATATTATATTAGCAAAAATTGTTGATTCATTTTAACTCTCAAGTTGCATCAATCATTTGCACTAGCACACTGAACATCACTACTTCTCATAATGGTGTATCAAATTAATAAGAAAACAAATGTTGTCTTTCTCTTTTTGTTATAAAAATGTATTTCTTAAGATACTGTAAAAATGTATTCAGCCGAGGGAATCTAATTATTTGTAATGTCATTTCAGCGGGAGACAAGGAAAAGTCTCGAAGTGTAAATAACAAAGTATAGGACTCGGGTATATTAAATTATGGAAGCATAAAGAAACAAAGTTGCTGATTTTTCAATAGCTTTCACATAAAAAAAAAAAGCTTTCACATGTTCAATATCTCCCATTTATTTTTTTCCGGGATATTGTTTTTGCCTTTTATTATTCAGGAAAAAAAAATACAGTTTGGGTTGGGGAAGTATACAAGATTTTGCAAATTAGTGCTTAATATACTTATTGACATTCGTTAAAGAAATTAAGATATGAATAGCTCGTGATCTCTAAAACTTGGTCCTAATTTAATCTTTATCAGTCCAAAAAACAAGACAAATGTCATCGCTAAAAATAGTGTGGAAAAGAGGAGGATCTTTGAACAAATAGCCGGTCGAATTCATTATTTACTTTTTAGCCAATATACATAGATTATTCATATGTTATATATCCATCGACTATTTTAAGTTTAAATATTTGGATAGGCCTGGATAATTATTTAATAGTGTAAAACAAGATTAACATTGTATGTGTGTAAAAAGTTTAAACTCTAACGATAATAGCGAAACAAGGTCATACTTTTTGGTTACAGTAGGAAAAAGAAAAGATTAAACTGATTTTTTCCTCATAACAGAAAGTCCTGGAGTTTGAAGAAATTTACCCACTAACCATATAATCCATTTTCAGCTGAACACCTAATTATGATTGAGTCTTCTGATTTTGCATGCTATGACCCCTCACATCCATATTCAGCTGAACACCTATATATTTGTTACTTGAAGTAAACACTTTTAACATACTGAGTTAATCACTACCCTCCTAATTTAATGAAGTTAAAATTCAATGACCTTTTCAGTAGGATGGCATTCGGGCAATTCGGATTGCATATGAAAATTTAGATTTGGATTTTTGATTTTCGGATTGAAGAAATGACAATCCAAATTCAATCCAAATAAGTTCAGATTGGATCGAATTTTTTAAGTTCGGTCTTGAATTAATCGGTTTGGATATTTTGGTAGATATTTCTTCTTTTTACAAAAATGAATATTCAAATGAAGTACTCATGTTAAATTGCCTGAAAATTTCCTCATTCTTAACGCAATTATCCAAATGAAGTATTCAAGTAATGAAATTATTATTAAAAAAAAAATACAATAGAGACATTAATACGCCGATAAGAAGTAGAAATATTAAAACCATGTCCAAATAGAAAGTACTCTCACGTTAACTTAGTAAATAATATTGAATATATAAGATAATATCTAATGGGTAGGGTATTGAACTTATTACCATTGACATATGGATAATGGAGATAGACTAAATATAAAGTATAAGAAATTCGGATTTTTGGATATCCAAAAATTCAAAGTACCAAATCCAATATCCAAAAAATTAAAAAATTAAATTCGTAACCCGAAAATCTAGACAAAAAATTCAAAAAATTCGAATTTCGGATTTACCCAAACTAGAAAAATATTATATTCTTTGAGATCGCCTATGTGTGATTCATACTAAGTAGCTAACCGAAAAGGAGAAATGAAAATCCATTTTTCTGAAAGGATGCCCACCCACTTTTCAGGAAAATATCTCTCCTTTTCAGAAGCTTTTTCGTTCATACGTTACCCTCTCTCCCTCCCTTTGACTTCTCTATCCTTTCTCATCTTCTTCTAGTAGTGTATCTCTTTCAAGATACCATTTCAAAGAGGTTCCTTTTAGGAAAAAATGGTGGTACATATCTCTGCCACAATATTTTAGTCCGATCAAGTCTCTGTTCCAGTCTCTATTTAATTTGAATTTCAAATATAATCATTAATATGTTAGTATGCTTTTACTATAATCCGCTTAAATTATTAAAGTCAGTTTTTTTAATTCTATACCCTTTTTTCCCCCCATATACACCCGTTAGTTAAATTAATTAAGTTTTGTCTTTAAATGTAATTTGTTAAAGAAGATTAAATTACTCTAACGCCCTATAATATTATTTTAAATTCAGCTGCAATTACAATTCTTGTATTTTAAAATCAAGCATTTACTCTCCTATGTTAATTAAAGAATGGTTAATGAATTTCTAGAATTAATATCAACATTCTCTAGGGGTGCACTCAACTCTCAACATAATATACAATTTCAACATACTATTGGTTTTTGTCATGTCAATATCTTACCAATTACCATAACTAATCAAGTATATCACCTCCCTATTTTAAACACTTTACCGCGCTGTGATACATCTCCAAGAACATTATCATTAGCAAAGATGGGAACTTGGTTTGCATCTCTACCTTCACAAGGTAGGGATAAGGCTGCGTACATACTACCCTCCCCGGACCCCACTTGTGAGATTATACTGGGTTTATTGTTGTTGTTGGGAACTTGGCTTGCATCATTGCAGTTTGATGGGTCACTCTGCTCTTGCTCGTTACAAACAAGGTCGACGCCAAGTTCCTTTACCTTCAGGCTATTCAAACTAACTAAAATAGAAATATCATCTCCATCTTCTAGCAGGTCTCCAAATTTCCAGTGACTTAACCATGTTATTTCTTCATTACCTTCTGGCACGCCGAAAACTCTTGGAATGTGGATCCACTTCAGATCTTTAGTCCTATTATGTACGATATTCTGGTGTGTACGCCAGTAAGCTCTTGAGAACTCGTCCTCTTGACTTTCATAACTTGTATACACAATGGCTATGGATAGGCCTTGGATATTGTTGAGAGGTTGAGATATGGTAAAACTTACTGAATTCAAATTTTTTAACTTTGTGAACCAGCTAGGTACTTTGTTTCCCGGAAGAAATGTACTAAAGATTCCTTGCTCGTATAAGCCCTGTTTCAGTCACAGAAATCAACGGTTAAGGATCAACTGTAAACATAGATGGGGTAATCATAGGGAGAGCGTGAGACAAGAACCTGCAACGGAAGCATTCTCATCTTGTAACTCGAAAAGAGGTCCATTTTCACCATAGCATTTTCCATAGTTTCAACATTCAGACCAAAATATTTAAGCATCTGCGGGTCAGCATTTTCTAGAGTTTCTAACTTAAAATTCCCCTGCATCATGACTAGACTGTCACAATTGTAATCGTGACCCAGGATTGGATATTTCGATAGCAATGATTGGTATGTCATCATCTCTAAGGATGAGCAACTATCTATGGACAGTTCTGAAATGCTAATTGGCATCTCAGTAAGTGATTTGAGCATCTTACAGGACTTGACACTGAGGTTTTGGAGCTGAGGGAGACTCTTGACCCACTCTGGGAGGCAGCTAATTGAATTTTCACTTAGATCCAGTTCTTGGAGCAGCGGAAGATTGCTAAACTTCTGGGGAAAACATTCATCAGACAGCCTGCAACTCACAAGACTCAAGCTCACCAAAGAGCTTGGTAAAAAGGCCCATGATATTTCAGGAGAGTTTCTTGGCTTTGGTATCCAAGATGAAAATAATGCCTGTAATGATTTCCACTCGGTGGTGGTACAGAGTATTTGGTTTAGACCAATTCCATCAGCTCTTAGAACTTTCAAAGAATCTATCATGTTAAGCTCCATTGGCAGCCACTTCAGGCTTGAGCAAAAGGATATATCAAGTGTCTTAAGAGTTTTAAGTTTGCCGATATTTCTTGGCAGCTTTCTGATGCTCTTGCAGTCTTTCAGATTCAGTAGGGTGATTTCTTGGAGGCAACCAATAGTTTCATCAATATTAACCAGTTTAATACAATCTTTAAGAATTAGTTTCTCAAGTCGGGGCATTCCAGCGAAGCTCGGTGTTCTGGTAAGTTCCCAAGAATGACTAAGGTTGAGAATCCTGAGAAATCTCAAAAACTGATTGAAGAAAAGCATTGAATTAATTTCTTTTTCTAAATTTACTATCTTCATTAAGCCAAGAAAACTACTGAAAGAGAAAGAAAAAAAAAAAAGGAAAAGAAAAGATGATTTATACCTCAGTTTCACTCCATGTTTGTTGTAAATTGCTGTACCGCATGTCAATACAAACAAGGCTTTCCCAGGAAAGGTCACCAGGTACGGATTTTAAAGGGCATTTACGCCAAGACAACCATTTTAATCTCTTGGGAAATTCTTTGTAGCATCCATTGAGGTTCACATCATTTAGTTTGAGCACCCTTAGGTTTCGCATTATCGTAAATGCATCAGTTCCTATGCTGTAGTTTGAGTTTCTTGATGAAGTGTCGATTGAAGGCCATGAATAAAAGCCAGAAGAGGGCTGTTGCAGCGAAACATTATGATCTGCACAGTTCTCTACATGATCTTTTAGGAAGCGGCTTTTCGAGCCATTGAAAAATCTTTTGGCTGATTTATCTTCCATCAACATAGGTATGTCAAGGCTGATCCCTTCAATCCTTTCAGTGCCCTAACAGGAAATTTGGAAAGAAAAAAATAAATTGCGAGGGTATGGCACATCAAAGAAGGGCAATGACGGGCAGAACACACATACTAAATGTCTTACAGTCTTATCGTTCAACACTCTGAAAGAATCCTTGTTATTCCAAAGTCTATTGCGTTTTCCAGGATCCTGCGATTCCCTACGAACGATATCTCTCCCAAGGTCTCGAAGCAACTGATGCATCTCCAACTTATTTAGGTCATTGATTGTCAAAAGGCTTCTATCAATGAGGTTTTGCATTCCAATTATTGTGTGAAAACCACATCCATTCAGTATTCTGACGGAGTCGTCTCTATCCATCCCAAGAAAGAAAAGAGCTATATGAAGGAATATATTTTTGTCATGGTCATCTTCTAGAGAGTAAAAACTCACTTTAAGTTTTTCAATGACATGACCATCGGGGATTGTTTCCAGCTTTTCTAATGCACTTCCCCATATTTCTGGTCTTCTACCCGACAGAGCTGAACCTAAAACACGAAGAGCTAAAGGAAGTCCTGCACATTGAATAACAACCCGTTTTGAGAGCTCAAGATAAATTTCCAAAGGATGATCTTCTCCGAAGGCATGCAAGCTAAAAAGCTTTAGGGAATCCATTTTATTCAAGGCTTCTACTTTAAGTACCTTGTGAGGTACAGAAGGCTTTAGCAATGACTCATGCCTCGTTGTTATAATGATTTTACTAGCAGGATTAAGCCATTCTCTCATTCCTAAAATTGTATCTATCTGGTCAACTTCATCAATATCATCAAGCACAAGAAGAATTTGTTTATAGCGTAGGGCATCTTCAATCATCATAATTCCTTCATCAGCATTGGATATCCTCTTTTTTTTTCCAACAATATCATAAAAAACTTGCTTCTGCAGACGAACTAAGCCATTACATTGTTTTGCAGTTTCACTGATGTTTGCAAGAAAGCTGCTTCCTTCAAATGATCTTGCACTTGAGTTATAGGCAAATTTGGCAAGGGTTGTCTTCCCAATTCCACCAATCCCACAGATCACATATAGCCCTACATTAGTTGATCTATCTTGTAACCACAAGATAATATCTTCAGCCCGATAACTGATTTCGATGAGGTAAGGAGCATTGTTTAAGGCTCTGGGACGTAGCTTGCTTGCAATCACTTCAACAATATTCTCAATGAACTTTGACTCATGTCTACAAGTTCCGATTAAAATGTGAAGGCCATTAAAATCTGAATTGAAGAGCTAAACAAACATAGGGTGATGGGAAACAGAAATATGTTATAGAGAAGTACTCTATAAAATTGAAAAAAGATAAATACTGAAATACATACAGATGAAGAATTTATAATCTTCAGGATTACAAAGACCTAAAGACTTTTTAATCTAATAATATGAAGGGGCATTAGAAGGACACAGCGCCTCCGTATTTCAACAACATACTGATGCCACCAGCCATCAGTTCTACAAAAAACAATTTAGCTATTGTTCAACTTTTTCCTTTTTTTGACAAGTCCTGATCAACATAATGAAACACGAGGAAAAAGAAACTTTTACTGAACTGGTGGTAATAAACATTAAAGAGATCATGATAAAGAAGTGTTTAAGCGCATGAAATAAGGAGATTTCCCTAATTACCTAGATGCCTAATTATCGCAATCATTAAGGATTGTGTATGTTATAATCAACATATTTAACCTAGATGTATATAATAAATTTCACTCTAACATTGATTCTCAAGTTGGAGAGTATAGATCATATGCTCCAAGATTTCCACCCTTACTGGATCAGTATAAAAACTTACCCGCACCGGCAGGGGCGGATTCAAGATTTGAACTTTATGGGTTCAAAATCGGAACTTTACCACATCGTGTCTAATTTAATGGGTTCATACTCTATTTTTTACACTTAGTCAAATTTTTAACACTTATACAGAGCCTAAGCCGAAGCTCCTGGGTTCAGATGAACCCGTAACTTCTTCATTGGCTCCATCCCTGCGGACCGAGCGTTTACACTAAATCAATAGAAACATGACATGTGTTTGCACATTCACTTCTATCACTTATCATGATTAATTAATGTCTGTTTGAAGTTGAATTGATTTGGGGTAAACACTCGGTGCAGGTAAGTATTTACCGCATAAGACGGAATACACAGAAAAAAGTCAAAATTAAAATTTAGAATACCTAAAAAACAACTAATGAACTTTGTATGTTCTACTTTTCTCGGTTAATTTTGATAAAATTACTGACTTTAGTACAAAAGAAAAAATCTTGACCACTTGCAAGAGGCATGTAATGGAGAATCAAAGATACTATTTGTAACAGAAGTTGAGGGGAAATAGTTACCCATCAGCTTGATTTTGCAAGGGCATCCCTCCCAAATCAGCAACTTCCTTGAGAGCATTTCTCCAATCTCTTAACTTTTGACTCTCACCATTTACAGAAAAGGGCTGACCAAAACTTCCCTTTAGCTTCCTAACATCAGAAGGATCCACGTGAAAGAAGACAGGCAAAACTATGTGCCCAAAATTCCTCTTTTGCTCCAAAATCATGACAAGCAAATCAAGATACTTTTCCGATGATGCGTAGTTTTGGGACAATACAATCACTGACATCTTCGATTGCTCTATTGCCTTCTGCAATTTTGACTTCAAGTCCTCTTTTTTCTCCTTTTCACCGTCATAATCATCGTCATCACATTTGAATACATGAAACCCAGCTCTCACCAAATTTCTATGGAGATGGTCAGTGAAAGTCTTGCCAGTGTCTTTGGCTCTGAAACTCAAGAATACATGATATGAACATCTAGAAATAGAAGGCAACGAGGGTATAGCTTGCTCCATACCCAATTCAACAAAGCTCTAGCTACATGAAACAATTATTGATTCAAAGGGAAGGAACAAAACAATATTACAGGCAGGAATATTTTCTTAATTAAGGAGCCATCTATTTCCAACTTTGGCGATCTGATTGAATAAAAAAGTGAAGGCAGTTGTTAGAAAATGACAACTTTATGGATTTGCAATAATGTTTTTTTTTTCTTAGGTTGACGTCATAAAATATTTTAGCTTTTTGTAAGTACAATTGTTGTAGCTATTATAAATATATTATATTATTAATGTTCATTTAGTACTCTATTGTAAATAAGTTTCATGAAGAAACTTATCCATACGAGATTCCGTCGTAAATATGTTTATCTATTTAGTACTCTATTGGAAATAAGCCTCCTGAAGAAGCTTATCCTTTCGGTACTCCGTTATGGATAAATATTACCCATGGTAGAAGATTATATATATCTAGCACAACAACTTAGCAGTAGCAGCTTACACAGCAGCTTCCTTTCTTCTATAAATAGAGGAGAATTCAGTTCATTATGTACAGAAGTTTGAAGTTTGAATAATATATCAGTTTCTCTCTATACTTGTCTTTACTTTACAGTCTTTATTTTATAACACGTTATCAGCACGAGACTCTGCCATCTCGAGAAAATACTTTGAAAGTATCAGAGGTACGAACTTTCTTTTTCTAAATAATGTCAAATCTTTCTAAACTTGAGTTTGTAGCCCTGGATATATCGGGCAAAAGTTACATGTCTTGGGTGCTTGATGCCGAAATTCATCTTGATGCGATGGGTCTGGCAGACATCATCAAAGATAAAAATCAGGCATCAAACCAAGACCGTGCCAAAGCAATGATATTCCTACGACATCACCTTGATGAGGGCTTGAAAATGGAATATCTTACTGTTAAAGATCCAGTCATACCGTGAAATAATTTAAAAAATAGATATGACCACCTGAAAATGGTCGTTCTTCCACAAGCACGCTATGATTGGACTCATCTAAGGCTACAAGATTTTAAATCTATCAGTGAGTATAATTCTGCTATGTTCAGAATTATTTCCCAATTGAAACTATGCGGTGATAATATTACTGATCATGATATGTTGGAGAAAACTTTCACCACTTTTCATGCCTCGAATATGCTCCTGCAACAGCAATATCGAGAGATGGGATTCAAAAAGTATTCTGAACTTATCTCACATCTTCTTGTAGCCGAGCAACATAATGGGCTATTAATGAAAAATCATGAAAGCCGACCTACTGGTTCTTGTCCATTCTCTGAAGTGAATGAGACGAACTTCCACCAAGCTAAGCGTGGAAGAGGACGTGGCCCCAGTCGTGGTCATGGCGGGGGGGGAACTCTAATTGTGGTAATAACAATGCACCAAAGAACCCTCCTCACCACCAGCAGTGGAAAAGGAAGGAACAAAAGCATGAAGCGATGCAAGCAGCAAAGCCAAAAAATGCATGCTAAAGATGTGGAGGAAAAGGGCACTGGTCACGTACATGTCGTACGCCAAAGCACTTGGTTGAGCTGCATCAAGTCTCCCTGAAGAAGACAGAGAAAAATGCTGAAGCAAATTTTATTTCTGAAGATAATTTAGACTTCATGCATTTGGATGTAGCTTATTATTTTGCACTCTCAGAAGAAAAAACAAGTCATGTGATCGGTAGTGAATCTGTAGAAATGTAAATATTTTAATTTTTGTTGTTTGTAGTAGATAGTATGGCTATGTAATTATTGTACATAAATAAAAGTTATGCTTTGAAAATGATGTTTACTATCATATTTATTTTGTTTATGTCATTTTGAAAAATATGGATGATCACGCCCAACTATGCCTTATAAAAAGGACTAAGCGGTCGTTGCAAATATAATTCGATTTACAAGTTCGGAGTCGAATCTCACAGAGAACTAAGGCTTAGCTACAACTGTTCAATATTGCAAAGAAACACAAGTTCAAGTAATTTTCTAGTTATAAAGATTTGATTTTTATTTCTACTAATTAACTAGAAAATATTATAAAGCAATAAAATTATCAACTAACATGGATGAAATTCTAGACAAGACTAAGGAGGTATAGAGTTATGATTTCCCCAATTGTCGGAATCCTTTCCGCTACGTTTCCTATAAATTTGCCTAAGTCTTCTCTATCGACCATGAGCACTCTAACTATCGTAACTCTCTCCCGAGTAATTACCATAATTTACTAGACATATTCTCCCAAATTATGCTAGTTGGCATTAAGTACAACTCACTCAGATCGCACCAAGGTTTCATTATCCCTAATCCCACCTTTAAACCTCAGTATTGATCCCTCATATACGTTTAGGAGTGATGTTGTTCAATAACTACTTAAATATTCACTCTCTCCCGAGTAATACATACTAAATAGGCACAGCTAATTGAGGGCCCTTCAATCAACCACAAGAATAATATAGTTCAACAAATAGAGAAAATACTACGGCAAATCTATATTAACGTAACAATAAAATTATCCTTCAATAGGTTTCATCAAAACCCTAGATTAGGAAGTTAGCTACTCATACTCATAGTAACAATATCCCAAATATTTTGCATAATTAAAATAGAGAGTAAAGATGAAAAGATGTAGAAATAATGATTCTAACTCCAAGGGGTGATTCCACCAGCTCTTCTTGCCTCTAGCTGCCCAAAAACGTGGCTGCTGAAACCCCCCCTCCAAGTGATGTTTTTAGGTCTATTTATATGTGTAGAAGAAATCCTAAACGTGTGGGCCGAGTCTTAGTCAAACCCGGAACGAATTAAGTCTTCAAAAGTCGGATTGGACTTGGCCTCAGGCCTGGCGTCGCCAGCCTAACGACTGGAATTTGGCTGGCCTCGCCAGGCTAAAGCCTGGTCCAGCATGGCCTTTGGCTGGCCTCGCCAGGTCTCTCCTTTTCACTGTTCTCGAGCACACTTTCAACGTTTAAGTATCCATTTTGCTCTACTTTCATCTCCAATTCACCTACACATAAAATAGACTCCATTATGCATAAATAAAGTGTAATTTATCATTAAATCATGTAAAATGCAAGGCACATAATGTACGAAACTATGAAATTATAGCCACACATCAATGGATAATCCTCAAATTATGTTTGGATCAAAGACCAATCATGAAGATATTTGTGCAATTGATAGTGGACCAACTCATGCCATATTCAAAGATCAGAAATACTTTTCTTATTTGCATAAGGAAAAAGCAAATGTTTCAACAATTTCTGGTAATATAAGTTTAATTGAAGGCTCCGGAAGAGCTACTGTATTTCTGTCTAAGGGAACAAAACTTATTATTGACAATGCATTGTTCTCCTCGAAGTCCTGAAGAAACTTGTTGAGTTTTATAGATATCCGCCGAAATGGGTATCATGTTGAGACAATAGATGAAATAAACGTGGAATATCTTTGTATTACAAAGAATATTTCTGGTTAGAAATGCATTGTAGAAAAGTTACCAACTTTATCTTCTGGCTTATACTATTCAAATATTAGTACAGTTGAAGCACACTCTATCGTAAACCAGAAGTTTACTGATTCAAATACTTTTGTTCTTTGGCATGGCCGTTTGGGCCATCCTGGATCAATAATGATGAGACAAATTACTGAAAATTCGAGAGGGCATCCATTAAAGAACCTGGAGATTCTTATAAATGATGAATTTTCTTGATTGAATCACCCTCTATTATTCGCTATTTTAAACCATTGACGAGAGATTTATTTACTGCTCAATTTGCAGATTGTCAATTTGATGAAACAAATTTCCCACAATTAGGGGGAGAGAAAAAGGAAATCAAAAGAGAAATTATGTGGAAAGTTTCATCATTATCTCACTTTGATCCACGTACCCCTATATGTAATCAGGAGGTCCAGAAGATCATCCATTTACAGAATATAGCAAATCAAATGCCAGACACATTTACTGATTTGAAAAGGATAACTAAGTCGCATATCCCTGCAGAGAATGTGCTTATTCGAATTGATGTCCCAGCAGGACCATCTACTAGCATGAGAGCTAGTGAACCTAAAGCACACCTGAAGCGTGGTAGACCTTTGGGTTCTAAGGATCGAAATCCTAGAAAAAGAAAATTGATAAATGATCAAAATGATATTATGAAGGGATCTCCTCAAGAGACCCAAGATCTGATTAGTTCTGAGATTCCTAAAGAAATCAATGAACCTGAGACTCAAGTGAGTGAGGAACTTTTAATAAATTCTACTGGTGATGGAATTAATTTAAATGGATCTGAAATAGTGGTGGATAATATTTTTGCATATAATGTTGCACTTAACATTATGCAAGATAGTGAGAATCTTGAACCCCGATCTGTCGAAGAATGTCGACAAAGATCTGATTGGCCAAAATGGCAAAAGTCAATTCAATCGGAATTGAAGTCACTTTCTAAAAGAGAGGTCTTTGGACCAGTAGTCCAAATACCTGTTGGTATAAAGCCAGTTGGTCATAAATGGATTTTTGTGCGAAAAAAGAATGATAAAAATGAAGTTTAAAGATAGAAGGCTCGCCTTGTTGCACAAGGATTCTCATAACGACTTGGAGTTGATTATGAAGAAACATATTCACCAGTTATGGATGCCATAACATTTCGATATCTCATCAGTTTAGCCTTACGTGAAAGGCTTGAAATACATCTAATGGATGTGGTTACATTTTATTTGTACGGGTCACTTGATAATGAAATTTACATGAAAATCCCTGAAGGATTTAAAATGCCTGAAGCATATTCAAAATCTCGGGAAATGTACTCAATCAGATTACAAAAATCTTTGTACGGTTTAAATCAATCTGGGTGCATGTGGTATAAACGCCTCAGTAAATATTTGCTGAAAGAGGGTTACATAAATGATGTTATTTGTCCATGTATTTTTATAAAGATAATGGCTTCAGAATTTGTTATACTTGCTGTTTATGTTGATGACATAAATCTTGTTGGAACTTCAGAAGAGCTTCAAAAGGAAATTGAATATCTTAAGAAAGAATTTGAGATGAAAGATCTTGGAAAGACAAAACTTTTTCTTGGTATGCAAATTGAACATTTAGCAGACGAGATCTTTATCCATCAATCTGTCTATACAGAAAGGGTCTTAAAACGCTTTTACATGGACAAAGTGCACCCATTGAGTACACTAATGGTTGTTCGATCACTTGAAGTGAATAATGATTTGTTCCGACCTCCAGAAGAGGATGAGGAACTCCTTGGTCCCGAAGTACCCTATCTCAGTGTAATTGGTGCACTAATGTATCTTGCTAATGCTACAAGGCCTGACATAGCATTTTCTGTTAATTTACTTGCAAGATATAGTTCTTCTCCTACACGGAGACATTGGAATGAGATTAAGCATATATTGCGATATTTAAAGGGAACTCTTGATATGGGTTTATTTTATGCTAACAAAGATAGTGCAGATCTTGTTGGTTATGCAAATACAGGTTATTTATCTGATCCCCATAAAGCTAGATCTCAAACCGGATACGTGTTTACATGTGGAGGTACTATCATATCATGGCGCTCCACAAAGCAATCTATTGTTGCTACTTCTTCAAATTATGCTGAAATAATAGCTATTCATGAAGCAAGTAGGGAATGCACCGAGAAAAATATGGTTTGGAATGTGAGAAAAGACCCACAATTTTATACGAAGATAATGCTGCATGCATAGTCCAATTGAAGGGAGGATTTATAAAAAGGAGATAGAACGAAGCATATTTCACCAAAATTATTCTACACACACGATCTTCAGAAAAATAGTGACATTGATGTGCAACAAATCCGTTCAAGTGATAATCCGGCAGATTTATTCACTAAATCTTTACCAACTTCAACTTTTGAGAAGATGGTATACAAGATTGGAATGCGGAGACTTAAATATTTGAAACAAGGTTTTCATGAGGGGGAGTAAAATACGCGATGTACTCTTTTTTCCTTACTAAGGTTTTTTCCTACAGGGTTTTCCTTATAAGATTTTTAATGAGGCAGTTAGCAATGCGTATTACTAAATATGTGTACTCTTTTTCCTTCACTGAGATTTTTTCCCACATATTTTTTTTTCTAGTAAGGTTTTAATGAGTCACATTATCTTTTAATGAATATCCAAGGGGAAGTGTTATAAATATATTATATTATGGATGTTCATTTAGTACTCCGTTGTAAATAAGCTTCCTGAAGAAGCTTATCCATATGAGACTCCATCGTAAATATGTTTATCTATTTAGTACTCTATTGGAAATAAGCCTCCTGAAGAAGCTTATCCTTTCGGTACTCCGTTATGGATAAATATTACCCATGATAGAAGATTATCTATATCTGGCACAACAACTCAGAGTATCAGCTTACCAGCAGCTTACACAGCAGCTTACACAGCAGCTTGCAGTAGCAGCTTATACAACATCTTCCTTTCTTCTATAAATAGAGGAGAATTCAGTTCATTATGTACATAAGTTTGAAATTTGAATAATATATTAGTTTCTCTCTATACTTATCTTTACTTTATAGTCTTTATTTTATAACAGTAGCAAGAGGCTTGCTTCATTTTTGTATCTATTTCTCTGGGGTTTGATTATGTATCAAGTCCAGAAAATTAGTCACCGTTATCTTTTTAGATTTATTAATATATATATACACCAACAATGAAAACACACTAGCTTTCGGTATAATTTGATATGTGATAGTAATATTTTAGCTACCAGTTATTAATTACTCCATATTTACTAGAAAAATTTGCATGTATTTTCTTATAAATATTTTGATTGTACAAATATTATTTTGAATTGTCGATTCATTGTAAATCCTTTCAATTTTTCTTCTGCCATTTTCGTTTTCCTAATTTCAATTCATATATGCTAGTGTTGTTTGTCGTTATTTTTTTTTTAATAAGTGTTTTTTCCCCTATAAACTATATTGAACAACATTTTGCAAACGGGAGACTAGATTTTGCGAAGGACTGAAAGAGTATAATTTAGTATCCTACTCGAAAAAAACAGAAAGTAATAATAATTTAAGAATGGGTAAAAAGAAAAAGCTAGTCGAAATAGCTGTTTCTTCTCATTCTTAGTCAAATAGTCTTTTGATCTGTCCAAGTTCCAAATTAGCTATGGGAGCGTCAAATTAGCGGGTCAGATATTTTATCCTTTTTATTCATCATCCCCTTTCAATTGAAAAAAAATAAAAATTAATCAAATTTACTGCTGGTAATTAAAAAATAATTACAATTTCAAAAGTAATTAAAATTTAGCCAATATTTCATGTAAAGATAAAATCCGAACAAAAACACCCTTACAATTCCGGAAATATTCCAGCATAATATGCTGGAGTTCGAATTTATTTTACATATGAGCTTCCAACATAATATGCTGAAACTTTCGTGTGCTGAAGTTTCAACATAATATTCGGGGAGTTTATATGCAGGAGTTCCATAATCCAACATATTATGCTGGAACTTTTGGTGTGCTGGAGTTCAATATTATGTTAGAACTCCGTAATGGCTATGAGATGAAACTCCTATTTCTCGAGAAGAAGAGAAGTAGTAAACAAATTTCAGCGAGTTCAACGCTATCGGGTGATCAAATTTATGACGTGTCTGACTGTCACGATCTGAAATTTTTCACCGACGGGACCGTGATGGCGCATAACATTTCACTTGCTAGGCAAGCCAACGTTAGAGAATCATTAAACCAATTCCTTATTCCCATTTAGTAATTAACAATAATTAACTAAGATGAAATATAATAAGTGCAGAATATCATAAATCTGTATTAATTACTGCCACCGGATCTGAAGTCACAATTCACGAGCATTCTAGAATTTACTACAAGTAATAGTCTAAAAGAAATACAACTGTCTGAATGAAAGAAACAGTAGAACATAAAAGATAGACGGGGACTTCAAGGTCTGTGAACGCCGACAGATCTACCTTGAGGATCCGGACAGTGGACCAATAGTAAAAATTTCGATCAACCCGAGCCGCTATCAAAATCTACATAGAAAGTGCAGAGTGCAGTATCAGTACAACCGACCCCATGTACTGGTAAGTGTCGAGCCTAACCTTTACGAAGTAGTGGCGAGGCTAAGGCAAGGCACCTACAAATCAACCTGTACAATTTAATAGTGTATATACAAATAACAGAAATGAAGAACTAAACAGGAAATGTCGGGAGGGGAACATACTTAAGGGAATGCAAGATAAAGAACTACAATAGAATGATCACCGGAGCAGTCAATATACCAGGAATCAACAAAAATAGTAAATACAGTAAGAAAAAATACACGGCATTACCCTTCGTGCTTTTACTCTCAATCTCACCATAAAATTAATAGAAACGGCACGGCATCACCCTTCGTGCATTAACATTCACGATATGGCACGACATCACCCTTCGTGCATTAACACTCACAATATGGCACGACATCACCCTTCGTGCATTAACATTCACAATATGGCACGACTTCACCCTTCGTGCATTAACACTCACAATATGGCACGGCATCACCCTTCGTGCATTAATACTCCCCCTTACCATAATACAATGCATAAATAACAACAGCGAAAGAGAATAACAAGTACACACCTTACTTTAATATTTGGTTCCATAACATCAATCTCAACTTTGAAATAAAAGCTCAATTATCACCAGAAAATCTATAAATATGATAAGAACGATAAATTGAACAACACTAGTATACCATATAGAAATTAGGTATAGGAATGAGACAATATAAGAAAAAATTAAGAAACATGGAAAATAGGTAAATTGGCGGCGCATAAGTACTCATCACCTCACATATACGCCGCTCATATGAATTTCACTTAGCAAGTAATCTAAGGTTCCTAATTCCCTCAAGTCAGGGTTAGACACAACATTTACCTCGCTCCGAAGGCCACTTAATTCTCAATCACAGCTTTTCCTTTGGAATTCACCTCCAAACTACTCGTATCTATTCAAAAATGACTAAATAATATCAAATATTACTAAAGGAATCAATTATATTGTGTAAGTTAAATTTTCCCAAATTTTCCTCCAAAAAGTCGAAAAATCGACCCCGAGCCCGCTTGGTCAAAACCCGAGGTTCGGTCCAAAATTCATTTACCCATTCATCCCCGAGCCTGAATATATAATTGGTTTTGGAATCCGACCTCAAATTGAGGTCTAAATCCCCAAATTTTCGAAATCCCCAGTTTCTAGTCTTTCTACCCTAACCCCTAATTCTACCATGAAAACTCTAGATTTTAGGTTGAAAATAGTTTAGAATCACTTACCAACACTTTGGGAAAGAAATGACTCTTAGAAAATCGCCTCACACCGTTTGATTTATGAGAAAAATAATTTTTTGGCTAAATCCCGTGTTTGAATTCTGTTAAGTGCTGGGCGACAGTGTTCGTCGCGTTCACGAGAGCACTGTCGCGTTCGCGAAGAGTATAGGCTGCCAAGCCTTCGCGTTCGCGAGACAATGCTTGCGTTCACATAGGTTACCCTTCCCTGGTCTTCGTGTTCGCGAGACAATGTTCGCGTTCGCGATGAAGAAAATGCTGACTCCCCGGAAACATAGAAGTTTTCCGAAAACCTGCCCGGACTGCGCACACAAATCAAAGAGGGTAAAAAAAAAGAGATTTTAAGGCTTAAGAGTGCATATTCGAGTTCTAAAACATAAGATGACCTTTTGGGTCATCACATTCTCCACCTCTAAAACAACCGTTTGTCCTCGAACGGATATAGAAAAGTACTTGGGCTGGTGAAAAGGTGGGGATATCTACCTCGCATATCGGACTCGGACTCCCAAGTAGCTGCCTCAATAGGCTGACCTCTCCACTACACTTGAACTGAAGGATAACTCTGTGATCTCAACTGGCGAACTTGCCGGGCTAGAATTGCCACCGGCTCCTCCTCGTAAGTCAAATCCTTGTTCAACTAGACAAAGATAAAATCTAACAAATGGGATGGATCACCGTGATACTTTCGAAGCATGGACACATGGAATACCGGATGAACAACTACTAAACTAGGTGGCAAAGCAAGCCTGTAAGCCACCTCTCCCACTCTCTCCAGAATCTCAAAAGGTCCGATATACCTAGGGCTCAACTTGCCCTTCTTATCGAACCTCATTACACCCTTCATGGGTGATACCCGAAGTAACACTCTCTCTCCGACCATGAATGCAACATCACGAACTCTACGGTCGGCATAACTCTTCTGGCTGGACTGAGCTGTGCGAAGTTGATCCTGAATAATCTTGACCTTATCCAAGGCATCCTGTACTAAGTCTGTGCCCAACAACCGAGCCTCTCCCGGCTCGAACCACCCAACTGGCGACCGACACCGCCTACCATATAATGCCTCATAGGGAGCCATCTGAATGCTCGACTGGTAGCTGTTGTTATAGGCGAACTCTGCAAGGGGCAAGAATTGATCCCACGATCTTCCGAAGTCTATAACACAAGCGCAGAGCATATCCTCCAAGATCTGAATAGTACGCTCGGACTGCCCGTCCGTTTGAGGATGAAATGTTGTGCTTAACTCAACCCGCGTACCCAACTCACGCTGAACTGCCCTCCAAAAGTGCGAGGTAAACTGCGTACCTCGATCATAAATGATAGACACGGGCACACCGTGAAGACGGACGATCTCACGAATGTAAATCTCTGCCAACCGCTCCGAGGAATAAGTAACTGCCACAAGAATGAAATGCGCTGACTTAGTCAGCCTGCCCACAATAACCCAAACTGCATTGAACTTCCTCTGAGTCCGTGGGAGTCCAACAACAAAATCCATAGTGATACGCTCCCACTTCCACTCAGGAATATCTAACCTCTGAAGTTAACCACCAGGTCTCTGATGCTCACACTTTACATACTGGCAATTTAGGTACCGAGCTACATAGGCAACTATGTCCTTCTTCATTCGCCTCCACCAATAATGCTGTATCAAGTCCTGATACATCTTGGCGGCGCCCGGATGAATAGCATACTGGGAACTGTGGGACTCCTCAAGGATCAACTCATGAAGTCCATCCACATTAGGCACACAAATACGACCCTGCATCCTCAAAACTCCGTCATCTCCAACAGTAACCTTCTTGGCACCATCGTGCTGAACTTAAATAAGGATCGTCATCCTGCCGATCTCTGATACGCTCAAACAAAGAAGACCGAGTAATTATACAAGCTAGAACGCGACTGGGCTCATAAACATCTAACCTCATGAACTGGTTGGCCAGGGCATGAACCTCCAATGCTAGTGGTCTCTCACCAACTGGAATATACTCATTGCATCGGCCACCACATTGGCCTTTTCCGGATGGTACAATATAGTGATATCATAGTCTTTCAATAGCTCCAGCCACCTCCTTTGCCTCACATTTAGTTCCTTCTGCTTGAACAAATACTGCAAGCACCGATGATCAGTGAATACCTCACATGGCACGCCGTAAAGATAATGCCTCAAAATCTTCAGCGCGTGAACAATGACTGCCATCTCTAGATCATGAACAGGGTAATTCTTCTAATAAACCTTTAGCTGCCGCGAAGCATACACAATAACCTTTCCACCCTGCATCAACACCGCACCTAGACCAATACGAGATGCGTCACAATATACTGTATAAAATCCTGAACCTGTGGGTAATACCAATACTGGTGCCGTAGTCAAAGCTGTCTTAAGCTTCTGAAAGCTCACTTCACACTCATCTGACCACCTGAACGGGGCACCCTTCTGGGTCAATCTGGTCAACGGGGCTGCTATGGATGAAAATCCCTCCACAAATCGACGGTAATAGCCCGCCAAATCTAGGAAACTACGGATCTCAGTAGCTGATGCGGATCTAAGCTAGTTCTAAACTGCCTCAATCTTCTTAGGATCTACCTGAATACCCTCTGCTGATACAACGTGACCCAAGAAAGCAACTGAACTCAACCAAAACTCGCATTTTGAGAACTTAGCATATAACTGGCTGCCTTCCAGAGTTTGAAGAACGATCTGAAGGTGCTGCTCATGCTCCTCTCGACTGTGGGAGTAGATCAAGATATCATCAATAAACACAACCACAAAGGAATCCAAGTAGGGCTTGAACACCCGATTCATCAAATCTATGAATGCTGCTGGAGCATTTGTGAGCCCAAATGACATCACTAGAAACTCAGAATACCCATACAGAGTCCGAAAAGCAGTCTTAGGAACATCGGATGCCCTAATCCTCAAATGATGGTAGCCATATCTCAAATCAATCTTTGAAAACACCTTGGCACCCTGAAGCTGATCAATTAAATCATTAATCCTCAGCAATGGATACTTGTTCTTGATAGTGACTTTGTTCAACTGCCGATAATCTATACACATCCTCATCGATCCATCTTTCTTCTTCAAAAATAACACGGGTGCACCCCAGGGCGAGATACTAGGTCTAATGAAGCCCTTATCAGGCAAATCTTGCAACTGCTCCTTCAATTCTTTCAACTTTGGCAGGGCCATGCGATATGGCAGAATGGAAATAGGCTGAGTGCCCAGAGCTAAATCAATGCAGAAATCAATATCCCTATCGGGTGGCATCCCCGGTAGGTCTGCAGGAAACACCTCTGGAAACTCACGAACAACCGGCACCGAATCTGTGGAAGGAACCTTCGCACTAGAATCGCGGACATAAGCCAAATAAGCTAGATAACCCTTCTCGACCATATGCCGAGCCTTCATATAAGAGATAACCTTGCTGGAAGAATGGCCAAGATTCCCTCTCCACTCTAATCGAAGCAACCCCTGCAAGGCTAAGGTTAGTGTCTTGGCATGACAATCTAATATAGCATGATAAGGTGACAGTCAATCCATAACCAGTATGACATCAAAATCAACCATGTCAAGAAGTAGAAGATCTACACGAGTCTCAAGATTCCCAAAGGTGACCACACACGAATGATAAACACGATCTACAACAATAGTATCTCCCACTGGTGTGGACACATACACAGGAGCACTCAAAGAATCACGGGGCACAACCAAATAGGAAGCAAAATAGGATGACACATAAGAGTAAGTAGATCCCGGATCAAATAGAACTAAAGCATCTCTACTGCAAACTGAAACAATACCTGTGATAACATCATCAGATGAATCAGCCTCAGGCATGGCTGGGAAAGCATAACACCGGGGCTGGGGCCCACCACCCTTAACTACGTCCCTGGGATGGCCTCTAACTTGCTGGTCTCCACCTCTAACGGCCTGACCTCCACCTCTAACAGTCTGGCCTCTACCTCTAGGTGCTGACCCCTACCTCTGGCTGGCTGAGCAGGTGGTGCAACAACTGGTGCCGGAACCATGACACGAGAACTCTGATGCTGTGAGCTGCCCGTTGCCCGAGGGCAAAATCTAGCAATGTGCCTCGTATCACCACAAGTATAACATAACCTCGGTTGCTGTGACTGCTGACCCTCAAATTGACCATGTCGACCCGAATAACCACCCTGATAACTCTGGAGTGGAGGTGCACTAATAAGAGCTGGTGGTGCACTGTAGGCTAGCTGGTCGGAATAATGCATATGAGGGCCACGACCACTTGAGGCACCGTGGGATGCCTGGAGCGCTGAATGAAACGGCCTGGGAGGATCGCCTCTACCAAAAGTACTCCTGCTTCTAGATGAGGCACCACTGAACTCACCGGAATGACGAGGTCTCTTGTCAGACCACTGACCTCCCTGAGTAAGAACCATTTCGACTCGTCTGGCGATATTAGCAGCCGCCTGAAAAGAAATCTCACTCTCAGTCTCCTTAGCCATCTACAATCTAATAGGCTGATCAAGTCCATCAATAAACCTCCTCACCCTCTCTCTCTCGGTGGGAAGTAGAAGAATGGCATGACGGGCCAAATCCACAAAACGGGTCTCATACTGAGTAACAGTCATACTACCCTGTTGGAGACGCTCAAACTGACGGCGATGCTCCTCTCTCAATGTGATAGGCAGAAACTTCTCTATGAAGAGCTGAGAGAACCGATCCCAAATAAGAGCAGGCGACCCAACTGGTCTGGTCAACAAGTAATCTCTCTACCATTTCTTGGCGGAACCAGTCATCTGAAATGCAGCAAAATCGACCCCATTGGTCTCCATTATACCCATGTTTCGTAGAACCTCGTGGCAGCTGTCAAGATACTCCTGGGGATCCTCTGAAGCAGAACCACTGAAGTGAACAGGAAAGAGCTTGGTAAACCTGTCCAATCTCCATAAAGCCTCAGAAGACATAGCTGGTCCATCTCCGACCTGTGCCTCAATAACCGTCTGAACTAATCCGACTGGATGATCTGCTGGAGCCTGATACTGGGGAGTTATCTGCTCCGGAGCGGGAGTGGTGGAAGTATGGGCTCCTCCTCCAGCCAGAGAGACTGCTGGTGCCATGGGAAATGCGCCAGTCTAGGCCACACTCTCCATAAGGCCCACCAAACGGACCAAAGCGTCCTGAAGTACTGGGGTGGCAATGAACTCCCCCGGAACCTGAGCTGGTCCGGTAGGAACACTCTGGGATGGAACCTCCTCGTCAAGCTCTATCTGAGGCTCCACTGCTGGGGCTGCTGCTCGGGCCCTAGGCTGAGCCCTGTCCCTACCTCAGCCTCTGGCACAGACTCGGCCTCGACCTCTGCCCCGCGTAGGAGCTGTCAGTGGAGGCTTTGGCTGCTGCTCAACTGAGGAAGCGGTGCGTGTTCTCGCCATCTGTGAGAGAATAAGAGTAGAAGAGTTCAATCAGTATTGAGAAACCAAATTTGCACGACAAAGAAGAATATAAGTGAAACTTGTTCCTAAACTTCATAGCCTCTGGAAGATAAGCACAAACGTCTCCGTACTGATCCTCCAGACTCTACTAAGATTTCTCGTGAATCGTGAGACCTAGGCAACCTAGTTCTCTGATACCAACTGTCACGACCCGAAATATCCCACAGACGAGACCGTGATGACGCCTAATATTTCACTTGCTAGGTAAGCCAATATTAGAGAATCATTAAACCAATTCCTTATTCCCATTCAGTAATTAACAATAATTAACTAAGATAAAATATAATAAGTGCAGAATATCATAAATCTGTATTAATTACTGCCACCCGGATCTGGAGTCACAATTCACGAGCATTCTAGAATTTACTACAAGTAATAGTCTGAAAGAAATACAACTGTCTGTATGAAAGAAACAGTAGAGCAGAAAAGATAGACGAGGACTTCAAGATCTGTGAACGCCGACATATCTACCTTGAGGCTCCGGACAGTGGACCAATAGCAAAAATCTCGATCAACCCGAGCTGGTATCAAAATCTGTGCAGAAAGTTCACAGTGCAGTATCAGTACAACCGACCCCATGCACTGGTAAGTGTCGAGCCTAACCTCGATGAAGTAGTGACGAGGCTAAGGCAAGGCACCTACAAATCAACCTGTACAATTTTACAGTCTATATACAAATAACAGAAATGAAGAACTAAACAGGAAATGTCGGAAGGGGAACATACTGAGGGGAATGCAAGATAAAGAACTACAACATAATGATCACCGGAGTAGTCAATATACCAGGAATCAACAAGAATAGTGAATACAGTAAGGAAAAATGCACGACATCACCCTTCGTGCTTTTACTCTCAATCTCACCATAAATTAATAGAAACGGTACGACATAACCCTTCGTGCATTAACACTCACAATATGGCATGGCATTACCCTTCGTGCATTAACACTCACAATATGGCACGACATCACCCTTCGTGTATTAACACTCACAATATGGCACAACATCACCCTTCGTGCATTAACACTCTCCCTTACCATAATGCAATGCATAAATAACAACAGGGAGAGAGAATAACAAGTACAAACCTTACTTCAATATTTGGTTCCATAACATCAATCTCAACTTTGAAATAAAAACTCAATTATCACCAGAAAATCTATAAACATGATAAGAACGATAAATTGAACAACATTAGTACACCACATAGCAATTAGGCATAGGAATGAGACAATATAAGAAAAAAACTGAGAACTCTGATGCTGTGAGCTTCCCGTTTCCCGAGGGAAAAATCTAGCAAGGTGCCTCGTATCACCACAAGTACAACATAACCTCGGCTGCTGTGACTGCTGACCCTCAAATTGACCATGTCGACTCGAATAACCACCCTGATAACTCTGGAGTGGAGGTGCACTAATAGGAGCTGGTGGTGCACTGTAGGCTAGCTGGTCGGAATAATGCATATGAGGACTACGACCACTTGAGGCACCGTGGGATGCCTGGAGCGCTGAATAAAATGGCCTGGGAGGATCACCTCCACCAAAAGTACTCCTGCCTCTAGATGAGGCATCACTGAACTCACCGGAATGACGAGGTCTCTTGTCAGACCCCTGACCTCCCTGAGTAAGAACCATTTCGACTCGTCTGGCGATATTAGCATCCGCCTGAAAAGAAATCTCACTCTCAGTCTCCTTAGCCATCTGCAATCTGATAGGCTGATCAAGTCCATCAATAAACCTCCTCACCCTCTCTCTCTTAGTGGGAAGTAGAAGAATGGCATGACGGGCCAAATCGACAAAACGGGTCTCATACTGAGTAACAGTCATACTACCCTGTTGGAGACGCTCAAACTGACGGCGACGCTCCTCTCTCAATGTGATAGGCAGAAACTTCTCTATGAAGAGCTGAGAGAACCGGTCCCAAGTAAGAGCAGGCGACCAAACTGGTCTGGTCAACAAGTAATCTCTCTACCATTTTTTTGGCGGAACCAGTCATCTGAAATGCAGCAAAATCGACCCCATTGGTCTCCATTATACCCATGTTTCGTAGAACCTCGTGGTAGCTATCAAGATACTCCTGGGGATCCTCTGAAGCAGCACCACTGAAGTGAACAGGAAAGAGCTTGGTAAACCTGTCCAATCTCCATAAAGCCTCAGAAGACATAGCTGGTCCATCTCCGACCTGTGCCGCAATAACCGTCTGAACTAATCCGACTGGATGAGCTGCTGGAGCCTGATACTGGGGAGTTATCTGCTCCGGAGGGGGAGTGGTGGAAGTATGGGCTCCTCCTCTAGCCAGAGAGACTGCTGGTGCCATGGGAAATGCGCCAGTCTGGGCCACACTCTCCATAAGGCCCACCAAATGGACCAAAGCGTCCTAAAGTACTGGGGTGGCAATGAACTCCCCCGGAACCTGAGCTGGTCCGGTAGTAACACTCTGGGATGGAACCTCCTCGTCAAGTTCTATTGAAGCTCCATTGCTGGGGCTGCTGCTCGGGCCCTAGGCTGAGCCCTGCCCCTGCCTCAGCCTCTGGCATAGACTCGGCCTCGACCTCAGCCCCGCGTAGGAGCTGTCACTGGAGGCTCTGGCTGCTGCTCAGCTGAGGAAGAGGTGCGTGTTCTCGCCATATGCAAGAGAATAAGAGTAGAAGAGTTCAATCAGTATTGAGAAAGCAAATTCGCACGACATAGAAGAATAGAAGTAAAACTTGTTCCTAAACTTCATAGTCTCTGGAAGATAAGCATAGACGTCTCCGTACCGATCCTCCAGACTCTACTAAGCTTGCTCGTGAATCGTGAGACCTAGGCAACCTAGTGCTCTGATACCAACTGTCACGACCCGAAATTTCCCACCGACGGGACCGTGATGGCGACAAACATTTCACTTGCTAGGCAAGCTAAAGTTAGAGAATCATTAAACCAATTCCTTATTCACATTCAGTAATTAACAAATATTTGATAAGACGAAATATAATAAGTTCAGAATATCATAAATCTGTATTAATTACTGCCACCCGTATCTGGAGTCACAATTCACGAGCATTCTAGAATTTACTACAAGTAATAGTCTGAATGAAATAAAACTGTCTGAATGAAAGAAACAATAGAACATAAAAGATAGACGGGGACTTCAAGGTCTGTGAACGCCGACATATCTACCCTGAGGATCCGGACAGTGGACCAATAGCAAAAATCTCGATCAACCCGAGCCGGTATCAAAATCTGCACAGAAAGTGCAGAGTGCAGTATCAGTACAACCGACCCCATGTACTGGTAAGTGTCGAGCCTAACCTCGATGAAGTAGTGACGAGGCTAAGGCAAAGCACTTACAAATCAACTTGTACAATTTAACAATGTATATACAAATAACAGAAATGAAAAACTAAACAGGAAATGTCGGGAGGGGAACATACTTAGGGGAATACATGATAAAGAACTACAATAGAATGATCACCGGAGTAGTCAATATACCAAGAATCAACAAGAATAGTGAATACAGTAAGGAAAAATGTACGACATTACCCTTCGTGATTTTACTCTCAATCTCACCATAAAATTAATAAAAACGGCACGGCATCACCCTTCGTGCATTAACACTCACAATATGACACGGCATCACCTTTCGTGCATTAACACTCACAATATGGCACGACATCACCCTTCGTGCATTAACACTCACAATATGGCATGGCATTACCCTTCGTGCATTAACACTCACAATATGGCACGGCATCACCCTTCGTTCATTAACACTCTCCCTTACCATAATGCAATGCATAAATAACAATAGGGAGAGAGAATAACAAGTACAAACCTTACTTCAATATTTGGTTCCATAATATGAATCTCAACTTTGAAATAAAAACTCAATTATCACCAGAAAATCCGTAAACATGATAAGAGCGATAAATTGAACAACACTAGTATACCACATAGCAATTAGGCATAGGAATGAGACAATATAAGAAAAAAATTGAGAAACATGGAAAACAAGTAAATTGGCGGTGCATAAGTACTCGTCACCTCACATATACGCCGCTCACATGAATTTCACTTAGCAAGTAATCTAAGGTTCCTAATTCCCTCAAGTCAGGGTTAGACCCAACATTTACCTCGCTCCGAAGGCCACTTAACTCTCAATCACAGCTTTTCCTTTGGAATTCACCTCCAAATCACTCGCATCTATTCAAAAATGACTCAATAATATCAAATATTGCTAAAGGAATCAATTATATTGCGTAAGTTAAATTTTCCCAAATTGTTCTCCAAAAAGTCGAAAAATCGACCCCGGGCCCGCTTGGTCAAAACCCGAGGTTCGGATCAAAATCCATTTACCCATTCATCCCCGAGCCCGAATATATAATTGGTTTTGGAATCCGACCTCAAATTGAGGTCTAAATCCCCAAATTCCCGAAATCCTTAGTTTCTACCCTAACCCCTACCATGAAAACTCTACATTTTAGGTTGAAAATTCAAGAAATGTAATGGGTGATTGAAAGAAAATGGTTTAGAATCACTTACCAACACTTTGAGGAAGAAATGACTCTTAAAAAATCGCCTCACACCGTATGGTTTTTGAGAAAAATGAATTTTTGGCTAAATCCCATGTTTGGATTCTGTTAAGTGCTGGACGACTGTGTTCATCGCGTTCGCGAGAGCACTGTCGCGTTCGCGAAGTGTATAGGCTGCCAAGCCTTCGCGTTCGCGAGACAGTGCTCGCGTTCGCATAGGCTACCCTTCCCTGGTCTTCGCGTTCGCGAGACAGTGTTCGCATTCGCGATGAAGAAAAGGCTGACTCCCCCTCCCCAGTGCCTAACACTACGCATTCACGATGGGATTGTCGCGTTCGCGAAGGGTAACTCCCCCATCGCTTCGCGTTCGCGACCAAGCCTTTGCGTTCGCGAAGAAGAAATCCCTGCCTCATCAGTTACTCTTCGCGTTCGCGAGAGGACCTTCGCGAACGCGAAGAAGGACATGCCAGAACCCAGAATCTACAGAAAAAACCAGATTTTCAAAGTCCAAAACATCCCGTGGCCTATCAGAAACTCACCCGAGCCCTCGGGGCTCCAAACCAAATATGCACACAAGTCTAAAAACATCATACGAACTTAGTCACGCGATCAAATTGCCAAAATAATACCTAGAACTTCGAATTTAGCACCAAATCAAATAAAATTCTCAAGAACACTTTAAAATTCATATCTTCTCAGCTGGACGTCCGAATCACGTCAAATCAACTCCATTTCTCACCAAATTTCACAGACAAGTCTTAAATATCATAATGAACCTGTATCAGGCTCCGGAACCAGAATACGGACTCGGCACTAGCAATGCCAAACATCAATCATTTCTTAAAAATGATTAATTTTCAGATTTTTAATTTTTATCAAAAATTCATAACTTGAGCTAGGGACTTCCGAATTCGATTTCGGGCATACACCCAGGTTCCATAATTTGATAAGGACCCATCGGGACCGTCAAAATATAGATCCGGACCCGTTTATCAAAAATATTGACCGAAATCAACTAAAATCAACTTTTAAGGCATAAATTCTTATTTCTATCAATTTTCAACATAGAAGCTTTCCGGAAACCTGCCCGGACTGTGCACACAAATCGAGGAGGATAAAAAAATAAAAATTTTAAGGCTTAAGAGCGCAAATTCGAATTGTAAAATATAAGATGACCTTTTGGGTCATCACAGTGACCTTCTCTTTTCCTACCATGATTTGCTCTTTTTTATCGAAGATTATTCCTACTATATCCTAAACCCTATCATTCAAGAAATAGTTACCTTTGATCTCCCGTTCGGTCAAATCTAGACACTCTTTTTCCATCCAGTGACCAAGGAATATTATGCCATCTAGATATATGTTAATACAAAATCGCCCCATTTTGTAGAATTCAAGATACTTAGACTTAGCTTATTGCTATCTGATTATTTGGATCCTATCGAAGCAGAAACAAGATGGGAAAAGGTTTGTGATGTCGTCTCCCATATAGCGCCTAGATCAATGGGATCTCCAACATGGACAAAGAAAGCTATATATTGGATGGCTGACAGATTCTGTTGTTGTGATTGTGATACTTGTCATGTTCTTAGCAAAACATCTATAATGGTATTTGACATTGAAAAGGAGAATTTTCATATCACATCTCATCCAGGCGAAGAATGTGGCGGCCACCTTTCTCGAGGTATACATGCTCATATGGACCTATTTGAGATGGTAGGTCAAGTGTTATTCTTCAAGTTTGCATTTTCTAGCTTGGGTGATGCAACAATAGATATATGGGAGCTCTAAGACGACTACAACTGGAGTCTAAGTAGGACAATCCGCATTGATGATGTAAGATTTCATCCTGTGTCCTACATTGTTAGTCCTTGGAATCCATATGTAAAACCCATTGGCATACTAAATGGGGAGTTGATCATTAGTATACACAGAGGAGTTTTGGCCTACAATCTCCGATTGCAAACCACCAGAATGCTAGAGGGGGGCGATACAAAACACGACATAATCTACGTTTTCATTCATAGCAAAACAATTGTTTCGCTGGGAAACTACTCCAAGTCCAAAAACTCTGGCACTTACACTTCCAAAATTAGATTTTTGCTGTTTAAGCTGAAAAAGATGTGCTTCAATGGAGTTAAAAATTCTAAGGGATGAAGTATGTTGAGTTAGTTGTTATTATATTTCTATGACTACATGTTTGTTTCAGTCATTTCGGTATCTTATTATCTAATTGTTATTTATGCTGCTTTTACATAGTTTCCCGTTGTTGCGCTTATTATTTTTCTCTTCATTAATGTGATGCTTTCATGAGCCGAGGGTTTATTGGAGATAGCCGCTCTATCTCAACAAGGTAGGGGTAAGGCCGCATATACGTTACCCTCCCCAGACCCACACTATGTGGGATTATACTGTGTTTGTTATTGTTGTTGTTGTTGAAGTGTGCCTTTAACTTTGTATAGAAACTACCTAGGTACAATATAAATGTCCGAGTTATATTTATGTTCACTAATCTGTTGTCCTAGTATTGGTTGACAAAAGCGAGTTGGAGGAGGAAGTGAAGGATGAGGCGGAAGACACAAGTTCCAATCTCTATTTCTGTGTCTCCTATTGAGTATTGCCGTTGTAAATTTCAGGTACTTGCTATCTTACTGCACCATTTCTTGGTAATGCTGATAGAAATATATTAATGTATGATGTTAGGAGTCCCTTTCCAGGAACTTTGATTGCAGTTGTGTTAGAGAAACACAAATTAATCATTTCGTGTTAATCACCACCACACCATGTAAGAAAGTTAAGAATAAAAAAGATCTATATTACACTCATTCTGAACCTGGTTCTAGGTTCTGAATTTGCTTCTACTTCTTATCTCATACAAGAATTTTTCAAGTGCATTGATTAATCAAATACAGACAATCGCAAATCTCAAGTGCAAATGTAGTAAGTACGTTCTTCATCACTAAAGTGGTTCCTCAGAATATCTTCAAACGAGTTGCTACTTTTACACACATTAGAATCAGAAATATTCTGTGTTTGCTCGTCGAGGTAAAAGATTTTAACACCAAGCTCCTTAAATGCAGCAAACTGAGGAGACCCCATAACCTCAATGACATCTCCTTGTTGAAACAAAGTCTCAACTTTCCAATAACTTAACCACATCATCCCACTAATTTCATCCTCTGGAAGGCCAAACCAAGCAGGATAAAGAGCCCAGTTTATGTCTTTTGTCTGATTTCTTAACCAAATGGCTGGTCCGTCGTACAATCCAACGTTGGTGTATGCTTCCGGACATGTGTACACAAAGCAAATGCTCAAACCACTTATTACTTTATGGTTATCAACATTTGGTAGGGTGCAATATACATCTGCTGCATCAATGAATTTATAGCTGAACCAATTGGGTACGCTTTCTCCAGGCAAAAAAGTGGAGAAAACACCATGGTGGTACAATATCTAAGACAGTGAGTTAGAGATTTAAGTTATGTATACTAACAATTGTAAATGCACCATCGTTATATGCTGGCAATTTAGGTACCGAGCTACATAGGCAACTATGTCCTTCTTCATTCGCCTCCACCAATAATGCTGTATCAAGTCCTGATACATCTTGGCGGCGCCCGGATGAATAGCATACCGGGAACTGTGGGACTCCTCAAGGATCAACTCATGAAGTCCATCCACATTAGGCACACAAATACGACCCTGCCTCCTCAAAACTCCGTCATCTCCAACAGTAACCTTCTTGGCACCATCGTGCTGAACTTAAATAAGGATCGTCATCCTGCCGATCTCTGATACGCTCAAACAAAGAAGACCGAGTAACTATACAAGCTAGAACGCGACTGGGCTCATAAACATCTAACCTCACGAACTGGTTGGCCAGGGCATGAGCCTCCAATGCTAGTAGTCTCTCACCAACTGAAATATACTCAATGCATCGGCCACCACATTGGCCTTTTCCGGATGGTACAATATAGTGATATCATAGTCTTTCAATAGCTCCAGCCACCTCCTTTGCCTCACATTTAGTTCCTTCTGCTTGAACAAATACTGCAAGCACCGATGATCAGTGAATACCTCACATGGCACGCCGTAAAGATAATGCCTCAAAATCTTCAGCGCGTGAACAATGACTGCCATCTCTAGATCATGAACAGGGTAATTCTTCTAATAAACCTTCAGCTGCCGCGAAGCATACGCAATAACCTTTCCACCCTGCATCAACACCGCACCTAGACCAATACGAGATGCGTCACAATATACTGTATAAAATCCTGAACCTGTGGGTAATACCAATACTGGTGCCGTAGTCAAAGCTGTCTTAAGCTTCTGAAAGCTCGCTTCACACTCATCTGACCACCTGAAGGGGGCACCCTTCTGGGTCAATCTGGTCAACGGGGCTGCTATGGATGAAAATCCCTCCACAAATCGACGGTAATAGCCCGCCAAACCCAGGAAACTACGGATCTCTGTAGCTGATGGGGATCTAAGCCAGTTCTGAACTGCCTCAATCTTCTTAGGATCTACCTGAATACCCTCTGCTGATACAACGTGACCCAAGAAAGCAACTGAACTCAACCAAAACTCGCATTTTGAGAACTTAGCATATAACTGGCTGCCTTCCAGAGTTTGAAGAACGATCTGAAGGTGCTGCTCATGCTCCTCTCGACTGTGGGAGTAGATCAAGATATCATCAATAAACACAACCACAAAGGAATCCAAGTAGGGCTTGAACACCCGATTCATCAAATCTATGAATGCTGCTGGAGCATTTGTGAGCCCAAATGACATCACTAGAAACTCAGAATGCCCATATAGAGTCCGAAAAGCCGTCTTAGGAACATCGGATGCCCTAATCCTCAAATGATGGTAGCCATATCTCAAATCAATCTTTGAAAACACCTTGGCATCCTGAAGCTGATCAATTAAATCATTACTCCTCAGCAATGGATACTTGTTCTTGATAGTGACTTTGTTTAACTGCCGATAATCTATACACATCCTCATCGATCCATCTTTCTTCTTCAAAAATAACACGGGTGCACCCCAGGGCGAGATACTATGTCTAATGAAGCCCTTATCAAGCAAATCTTGCAACTGCTCCTTCAATTCTTTCAACTTTGGCAGGGCCATGCGATATGGCAGAATGGAAATAGGCTGAGTGCCCAGAGCTAAATCAATGCAGAAATCAATATCCCTGTCGGGTGGCATCCCCGGCAGGTCTGATGGAAACACCTCTGGAAACTCACGAACAACCGGCACCGAATCTGTGGAAGGAACCTTCGTACTAGAATCGCGGACATAAGCCAAATAAGCTAGATAACCCTTCTCGACCATATGCCGAGCCTTCACATAAGAGATAACCTTGCTGGAAGAATGGCCAAGATTCCCTCTCCACTCTAATCGAAGCAACCCCTGAAAGGCTAAGGTTAGTGTCTTGGCATGACAATCTAATATAGCATGATAAGGTGACAGTCAATCTATAACCAGTATGACATCAAAATCAACCATGTCAAGAAGTAGAAGATCTACACGAGTCTCAAGATTCCCAAAGGTGACCACACACGAACGATAAACACGATCTACAACAATAGCATCTCCCACTGGTGTGGACACATACACAGGAGCACTCAAAGAATCACGGGGCACAACCAAATAGGAAGCAAAATAGGATGACACATAAGAGTAAGTAGATCCCGGATCAAATAGAACTAAAGCATCTCTACTGCAAACTGAAACAATACCTGTGATAACATCATTAGATGAATCAGCCTCAGGCATGGCTGGGAAAGCATAACACCGGAGCTGGGGCCCACCACCCTTAACTACGTCCCTGGGATGGCCTCTAACTTGCTGGTCTCCACCTCTAACGGCCTGACCTCCACCTCTAACAGTCTGGCCTCTACCTCTAGGTGCTGACCCCTACCTCTGGCTGGCTGAGCAGGTGGTGCAACAACTGGTGCCGGAACCATGACACGAGAACTCTGATGCTGTGAGCTGCCCGTTGCCCGAGGGCAAAATCTAGCAATATGCCTCGTATCACCACAAGTATAACATAACCTCGGTTGCTGTGACTGCTGACCCTCAAATTGACCATGTCGACCCGAATAACCACCCTGATAACTCTGGAGTGGAGGTGCACTAATAAGAGCTGGTGGTGCACTGTATGCTAGCTGGTCGGAATAATGCATATGAGGGCCACGACCAATTGAGGCACCGTGGGATGCCTGGAGCGCTGAATGAAACGGCCTGGGAGGATCGCCTCTACCAAAAGTACTCCTGCCTCTAGATGAGGCACCACTGAACTCACTGGAATGATGAGGTCTCTTGTCAGACCCCTGACCTCCCTGAGTAAGAACCATTTCGACTCGTCTGGCGATATTAGCAGCCGCCTGAAAAGAAATCTCACTCTCAGTCTCCTTAGCCATCTACAATCTAATAGGCTGATCAAGTCCATCAATAAACCTCCTCACCCTCTCTCTCTCGGTGGGAAGTAGAAGAATGGCATGACGGGCCAAATCCACAAAACGGGTCTCATACTGAGTAACAGTCATACTACCCTGTTGGAGACGCTCAAACTGACGGCGACGCTCCTCTCTCAATGTGATAGGCAGAAACTTTTCTATGAAGAGCTGAGAGAACCGATCCCAAGTAAGAGCAGGCGACCCAACTGGTCTGGTCAACAAGTAATCTCTCTACCATTTCTTGGCGGAACTATTCATCTGAAATGCAGCAAAATCGACCCCATTGATCTCCATTATACCCATGTTTCGTAGAACCTCGTGGCAGCTGTCAAGATACTCCTGGGGATCCTCTGAAGCAGAACCACTGAAGTGAACAGGAAAGAGCTTGGTAAACCTGTCCAATCTCCATAAAGCCTCAGAAGACATAGCTGGTCCATCTCCGACCTGTGCCGCAATAACCGTCTGAACTAATCTGACTGGATGAGCTGCTGGAGCCTGATACTGGGGAGTTATCTGCTCCGGAGCGGGAGTGGTGGAAGTATGGGCTCCTCCTCCAGCCAGAGAGACTGCTGGTGCCATGGGAAATGCGCCAGTCTAGGCCACACTCTCCATAAGGCCCACCAAACGGACCAAAGCATCCTGAAGTACTGGGGTGGCAATGAACTCCCCCGGAACCTGAGCTGGTCCGGTAGGAACACTCTGGGATGGAACCTCCTCGTCAAGCTCTATCTGAGGCTCCACTGCTGGGGCTGCTGCTCGGGCCCTAGGCTGAGCCCTGTCCCTGCCTCAGCCTCTGGCACAGACTCGGCCTCGACCTCTGCCCCGCGTAGGAGCTGTCAGTGGAGGCTCTGGCTGCTGCTCAACTGAGGAAGCGGTGCGTGTTCTCGCCATCTGTGAGAGAATAAGAGTAGAAGAGTTCAATCAGTATTGAGAAACCAAATTTGCACGACAAAGAAGAATATAAGTGAAACTTGTTCCTAAACTTCATAGCCTCTGGAAGATAAGCACAAACGTCTCCGTACCGATCCTCCAGACTCTACTAAGATTTCTCGTGAATCGTGAGACCTAGGCAACCTAGTTCTCTGATACCAAATGTCATGACCCGAAATATCCCACCGACGAGACCGTGATGACGCCTAATATTTCACTTGCTAGGTAAGCCAACATTAGAGAATCATTAAACCAATTCCTTATTCCCATTCAGTAATTAACAATAATTAACTAAGATGAAATATAATAAGTGCAGAATATCATAAATCTGTATTAATTACTGCCTCCCGGATCTGGAGTCACAACTCACGAGCATTCTAGAATTTACTACAAGTAATAGTCTGAAAGAAATACAACTGTCTGTATGAAAGAAACAGTAGAGCAGAAAAGATAGACGAGGACTTCAAGATCTGTGAACGCCGACATATCTACCTTGAGGCTCCGGACAGTGGACCAATAGCAAAAATCTCGATCAACCCGAGCCGGTATCAAAATCTATACAGAAAGTGCAGAGTGCAGTATCAGTTCAACCGACCCCATGCACTGGTAAGTGTCGATCCTAACCTTGACGAAGTAGTGACGAGGCTAAGGCAAGGCACCTACAAATCAACCTGTACAATTTTACAGTGTATATACAAATAACAGAAATGAAGAACTAAACAGGAAATGTCGGAAGGGGAACATACTGAGGGGAATGCAAGATAAAGAACTATAACATAATGATCACCGGAGTAGTCAATATACCAGGAATCAACAAGAATAGTGAATACAGTAAGGAAAAATGCACGACATCACCCTTCGTGCTTTTACTCTCAATCTCACCATAAAATTAATAGAAATGGTACGACATCACCCTTCGTGCATTAACACTCACAATATGGCACGGCATCACCCTTCGTGCATTAACACTCATAATATGGCACGACATCACCCTTCGTGTATTAACACTCACAATATGGCACAACATCACCCTTCGTGCATTAACACTCTCCCTTACCATAATGCAATGCATAAATAACAACAGGGAGAGAGAATAACAAGTACAAACCTTACTTCAATATTTGGTTCCATAACATCAATCTCAACTTTGAAATAAAAACTCAATTATCACCAGAAAATCTGTAAACATGATAAGAACAATAAATTGAACAACATTAGTACACCACATAGCAATTAGGCATAGGAATGAGACAATATAAGAAAAAAACTGAGAACTCTGATGCTGTGAGCTGCCCGTTGCCCGAGGGAAAAATCTAGCAAGGTGCCTCGTATCACCACAAGTATAACATAACCTCGGCTGCTGTGACTGCTGACCCTCAAATTGACCATGTCGACTCGAATAACCACCCTGATAACTCTGGAGTGGAGGTGCACTAATAGGAACTGGTGGTGCACTGTAGGCTAGCTGGTCGGAATAATGCATATGAGGACCACGACCACTTGAGGCACCGTAGGATGCCTGGAGCGCTGAATAAAACGGCCTGGGAGGATCGCCTCCACCAAAAGTACTCCTGCCTCTAGATGAGGCATCACTGAACTCACCGGAATGACGAGGTCTCTTGTCAGACCCCTGACCTCCCTGAGTAAGAACCATTTCGACTCGTCTGGCGATATTAACATCCGCCTGAAAAGAAATCTCACTCTCAGTCTCCTTAGCCATCTGCAATCTGATAGGCTGATCAAGTCCATCAATAAACCTCTTTACCCTCTCTCTCTCGGTGGGAAGTAGAAGAATGGCATGACGGGCCAAATCCACAAAACGGGTCTCATACTGAGTAACAGTCATACTACCCTGCTGGAGACGCTCAAACTGACGGCGACGCTCCTCTCTCAATGTGATAGGCAGAAACTTCTCTATGAAGAGCTGAGAGAACCGGTCCCAAGTAAGAGCAGGCGACCAAACTGGTCTGGTCAATAAGTAATATTTTTTTGGCGGAACCAGTCATCTGAAATGCAGCAAAATCGACCCCATTGGTCTCCATTATACCCATGTTTCGTAGAACCTCATGGCAGCTGTCAAGATACTCCTGGGGATCCTCTGAAGCAGCACCACTGAAGTGAACAGGAAAGAGCTTGGTAAACCTGTCCAATCTCCATAAAGCCTCAGAAGACATAGCTTGTCCATCTCCGACCTGTGCCGCAATAACCTTCTGAACTAATCCGACTGGATGAGCTGCTGGAGCTTGATACTGGGGAGTTATCTGCTCCCGGAGCGGGAGTGGTGGAAGTATGGGCTCCTCCTCCAGCCAGAGAGACTGCTGGTGCCATGGGAAATGCGCCAGTCTGGGCCACACTCTCCATAAGGTCCACCAAATGGACCAAAGCATCCTAAAGTACTGGGGTGGCAATGAACTCCCCCGGAACCTGAGCTGGTCCGGTAGTAACACTCTGGGATGGAACCTCCTCGTCAAGTTCTATCTGAAGCTCCATCGCTGGGGCTGCTGCTCGGGCCCTAGGCTGAGCCCTGCCCCTGCCTCAGCCTCTGGCATAGACTCGGCCTCGACCTCAGCCCCGCGTAGGAGCTGTCACTGGAGGCTCTGGCTGCTGCTCAGCTGAGGAAGAGGTGCGTGTTCTCGCCATATGCAAGAGAATAAGAGTAGAAGAGTTCAATCAGTATTGAGAAAGCAAATTCGCACGACATAGAAGAATAGAAGTAAAACTTGTTCCTAAACTTCATAGTCTCTGGAAGATAAGCATAGACGTCTCCGTACCGATCCTCCAGACTCTACTAAGCTTGCTCGTGAATCGTGAGACCTAGGCAACCTAGTGCTCTGATACCAACTGTCACGACCCGAAATTTCCCACCGACGGGACCGTGATGGCGACAAACATTTCACTTGCTAGGCAAGCTAAAGTTAGAGAATCATTAAACCAATTCCTTATTCACATTCAGTAATTAACAAATATTTGATAAGATGAAATATAATAAGTTCAGAATATCATAAATCTGTATTAATTACTGCCACCCGTATCTGGAGTCACAATTCACGAGCATTCTAGAATTTACTACAAGTAATAGTCTGAATGAAATAAAACTGTCTGAATGAAAGAAACAATAGAACATAAAAGATAGACGGGGACTTCAAGGTCTGTGAACGCCGACATATCTACCCTGAGGATCCGGACAGTGGACCAATAGCAAAAATCTCGATCAACCCGAGCCGGTATCAAAATCTGCACAGAAAGTGCAGAGTGCAGTATCAGTACAACCGACCCCATGTACTGGTAAGTGTCGAGCCTAACCTCGATGAAGTAGTGACGAGGCTAAGGCAAAGCACCTACAAATCTTGTACAATTTAACAATGTATATACAAATAACAGAAATGAAAAACTAAACAGGAAATGTCGGGAGGGGAACATACTTAGGGGAATGCATGATAAAGAACTACAACAGAATGATCACCGGAGTAGTCAATATACCAAGAATCAACAAGAATAGTAAATACAGTAAGGAAAAATGTACGACATTACCCTTCGTGATTTTACTCTCAATCTCACCATAAAATTAATAAAAACGGCACGGCATCACCCTTCGTGCATTAACACTCACAATATGACACGGCATCACCTTTCGTGCATTAACACTCACAATATGGCACGACATCACCCTTCGTGCATTAACACTCACAATATGGCATGGCATTACCCTTTGTGCATTAACACTCACAATATGGCACGGCATCACCCTTCGTTCATTAATACTCTCCCTTACCATAATGCAATGCATAAATAACAATAGGGAGAGAGAATAACAAGTACAAACCTTACTTCAATATTTGGTTCCATAACATCAATCTCAACTTTGAAATAAAAACTCAATTATCACCAGAAAATCCGTAAACATGATAAGAGCGATAAATTGAACAACACTAGTATACCACATAGCAATTAGGCATAGGAATAAGACAATATAAGAAAAAAATTGAGAAACATGGAAAACAAGTAAATTGGCGGTGCATAAGTACTCGTCACCTCACATATACGCCGCTCACATGAATTTCACTTAGCAAGTAATCTAAGGTTCCTAATTCCCTCAAGTCAGGGTTAGACCCAACATTTACCTCGCTCCGAAGGCCACTTAACTCTCAATCACAGCTTTTCCTTTGGAATTCACCTCCAAATCACTCGCATCTATTCAAAAATGACTCAATAATATCAAATATTGCTAAAGGAATCAATTATATTGCGTAAGTTAAATTTTCCCAAATTTTTCTCCAAAAAGTCGAAAAATCGACCCCGGGCCCGCTTGGTCAAAACCTGAGGTTCGGACCAAAATCCATTTACCCATTCATCCCCGAGCCCGAATATATAATTGGTTTTGGAATCCGACCTCAAATTGAGGTCTAAATCCCCAAATTCCCGAAATCCTTAGTTTCTACCCTAACCCCTAATTCTACCATGAAAACTCTACATTTTAGGTTGAAAATTCAAAAAATGTAATGGGTGATTGAAAAAAAATGGTTTAGAATCACTTACCAACACTTTGGGGAAGAAATGACTCTTAAAAAATCGCCTCACACCGTATGGTTTTTGAGAAAAATGAATTTTTGGCTAAATCCCATGTTTGGATTCTGTTAAGTGCTGGACGACTGTGTTCATCGCGTTCGCGAGAGCACTGTCGCGTTCGCGAAGTGTATAGGCTGCCAAGCCTTCGCATTCGCGAGACAGTGCTCGCGTTCGCATAGGCTACCCTTCCCTGGTCTTCGCGTTCGTGAGACAGTGTTCGCATTTGCGATGAAGAAAAGGCTGACTCCCCCTCCCCAGTACCTAACACTACGCATTCGCGATGGGATTGTCGCGTTCGCGAAGGGTAACTCCCCCATCGCTTCGCGTTCGCGACCAAGTCTTCGCGTTCGCGAAGAAGAAATCCCTGCCTCATCAGTTACTCTTCGTGTTCGCGAGAGGACCTTCGCGAATGCGAAGAAGGACATGCCAGAACCCAGAATCTACAGAAAAAACCAGATTTTCAAAGTCCAAAACATCCCGTGGCCTATCGGAAACTCACCCGAGCCCTCGGGGCTCCAAACCAAATATGCACACAAGTCTAAAAACATCATACGAACTTACTCGCGCGATCAAATTGCCAAAATAATACCTAGAACTACGAATTTAGCACCAAATCAAATAAAATTCTCAAGAACACTTTAAAATTCATATCTTCTCAGCTGGACGTCCGAATCACGTCAAATCAACTCCGTTTCTCACCAAATTTCACAGACAAGTCTTAAATATTATAATAAACCTGTACCGGGCTCCAAAACCAGAATACGGACTCGGCACTAGCAATGCCAAACATCAATCATTTCTTAAAAATAATTAATTTTCAGATTTTTAATTTTCATCAAAAATTCATAACTTGAGCTAGGGACCTCCGAATTCGATTTCGGGCATACACCCAGGTTCCATAATTCGATAAGGACCCATCGGGACCGTCAAAATATAGATCCGGACCCGTTTATCAAAAATATTGACCGAAATTAACTAAAATCAACTTTTAAGGCATAAATTCTTATTTCTATCAATTTTCAACATAGAAGCTTTCCGGAAACCTGTCCGGACTGCGCACACAAATCGAGGAGGATAAAAAAATAAAAATTTTAAGGCTTAAGAGCGCAAATTCGAATTGTAAAACATAAGATGACCTTTTGGGTCATCACAGTGACCTTATCTTTTCCTACCATGATTTGCTCTTTTTTATCGAAGATTATTCCTACTATATCCTAAACCCTATCATTCAAGAACTAGTTACCTTTGATCTCCCGTTCGGTCAAATCTAGACACTCTTTTTCCATCCAGTGACCAAGGAATATTATGCCATCTAGATATATGTTAATACAAAATCGCCCCGTTTTGTAGAATTCAAGATACTTAGACTTAGCTTATTGCTATCTGATAATTCGGATCCTATCGAAGCAGAAACAAGATGGGAAAAGGTTTGTGATGTCGTCCCCCATATAGCACCTAGATCAATGGGATCTCCAACATGGACAAAGAAAGCTATATATTGGATGGCTGACAGATTCTGTTGTTGTGATTGTGATACTTGTCATGTTCTTAGCAAAACATCTATAATGGTATTTGACATTGAAAAGGAGAATTTTCATATCACATCTCATCCAGGCGAAGAATGTGGCGGCCACCTTTCTCGAGGTATACATGCTCATATGCACCTATTTGAGATGGTAGGTCAAGTGTTATTCTTCAAGTTTGCATTTTCTAGCTTGGGTGAGGCAACAATAGATATATGGGAGCTCTAAGACGACTACAACTGGAGTCTAAGTAGGACAATCCGCATTGATGATGTAAGATTTCATCCTGTGTCCTACATTGTTAGTCCTTGGAATCCATATGTAAAACCCATTGGCATACTAAATGGGGAGTTGATCATTAGTATACACAGAGGAGTTTTGGCCTACAATCTCCGATTGCAAACCACCAGAATGCTAGAGGGGGGCGATACAAAACACGACATAATCTACATTTTCATTCATAGCAAAACAGTTGTTTCGCTGGGAAACTACTCCAAGTCCAAAAACTCTGGCACTCACACTTCCAAAATTAGATTTTTGCTGTTTAAGCTGAAAAAGATGTGCTTCAATGGAGTTAAAAATTCTATGGGATGAAGTATGTTGAGTTAGTTGTTATTATATTTCTATGACTACATGTTTGTTTCAGTCATTTCGGTATCTTATTATCTAATTGTTATTTATGCTGCTTTTACATAGTTTCCCGTTGTTGCGCTTATTATTTTTCTCTTCATTAATGTGATGCTTTCATGAGCCGAGGGTTTATTGGAGATAGCCTCTCTATCTCAACAAGGTAGGGGTAAGGCCGCATATACGTTACCCTCCCCAGACCCACACTATGTGGGATTATACTGTGTTTGTTGTTGTTGTTGTTGTTGTTGAAGTGTGCCTTTAACTTTGTATAGAAACTACCTAGGTACAATATAAATGTTCGAGTTATATTTATGTTCACTAATCTGTTGTCCTAGTATTGGTTGACAAAAGCGAGTTGGAGGAGGAAGTGAAGGATGAGGCGGAAGACACAAGTTCCAATCTCTATTTCTGTGTCTCCTATTGAGTATTGCCGTTGTAAATTTCAGGTACTTGCTATCTTACTGCACCATTTCTTGGTAATGCCGATAGAAATATATTAATGTATGATGTTAGGAGTCCTTTTCCAGGAACTTTGATTGCAGTTGTGTTAGAGAAACACAAATTAATCATTTCGTGTTAATCACCACCACACCATGTAAGAAAGTTAAGAATAAAAAAGATCTATATTACACTCATTCTGAACCTGGTTCTAGGTTCTGAATTTGCTTCTACTTCTTATCTCATACAAGAATTTTTCAAGTGCATTGATTAATCAAATACAGACAATCGCAAATCTCAAGTGCAAATGTAGTAAGTACGTTCTTCATCACTAAAGTGGTTCCTCAGAATATCTTCAAACGAGTTGCTACTTTTACACACATTAGAATCAGAAATATTCTGTGTTTGCTCGTCGAGGTAAAAGATTTTAACACCAAGCTCCTTAAATGCAGCAAACTGAGGAGACCCCATAACCTCAATGACATCTCCTTGTTGAAACAAAGTCTCAACTTTCCAATAACTTAACCACATCATCCCACTAATTTCATCCTCTGGAAGGCCAAACCAAGCAGGATAAAGAGCCCAGTTTATGTCTTTTGTCTGATTTCTTAACCAAATGGCTGGTCCGTTGTACAATCCAACGTTGGTGTATGCTTCCGGACATGTGTACACAAAGCAAATGCTCAAACCACTTATTACTTTATGGTTATCAACATTTGGTAGGGTGCAATATACATCTGCTGCATCAATGAATTTGTAGCTGAACCAATTGGGTACGCTTTCTCCAGGCAAAAAAGTGGAGAAAACACCACGGTGGTACAATATCTGAGACAGTGAGTTAGAGATTTAAGTTATGTATACTAACAATTGTAAATGCACCATCGTTATATGCGATGGTAATTTAGTTACCATTTTTACCAGGTAGCTAAGTAATGCTTATCATGGTTATAAGTGGCCTGATTATTATCTTCATGTACAACAAGCTTGTTACCATAATTATGTAAAAAGAGGGGTGAGAGAGACAGACCTGTGGAGGAAACTTCTTAGGCTCAAGTGAAAAAAAACTTGCTATATCATCTTGGACAAAGCTTGGGTATTCATTTCTAACTCTTCCAGCATTGTACACGCGACCAAATACCAGAGAAGCCTTAATACTACTTTTTATAAGTTCCAAATTTGAAATTCCCATGTTGGCAAGAACTTGAGCATCTGCATTTTCCAGTGGCTCTAACTTGAAAACACCCTCAGCTTCAACAAGATTGATGCAATTTATATAAGCTTCTACTGGATGTCCTTTTGCACAAGAAGCTGCTACTTTTTCCAAGGATATGCATCCATCAGCATTTAAGTCACTGATATTTGATGGTAATCCTTCAAGAATCTTGATCTTTGTACAATACGCGATGTTAAGAGTTTTAAGTCTTGTAAGATTCTTGATGCTATCTGGTAGATTGCAAATTGGATTTCCCCCTAAATCTAGCCAATCTAACAAGCTTAGAATGCCTAAATCAACTTTGCTAACAGCATCTGGACATAAATTGCATTTTGCAATGTTTAACACATGCAAGGACCGAGGAAAATGGATTTCTTGAATTTTACTAGGGGATATTACCCTTCCTTTCATGAACCAAGAATACAAAGATGAATACCAAGTTTGGCCCCCCAATTCAGTAGATATTGTGGCCCTATTCATAGAGATCCCATCAGCATAAAGCTCCTTCAGTGATGTCAATTTATCCAGTTCTGTTGGCAGATATTCAATATTTGAACAGCCTGAGATGTTAAGTGTCTCAAGACATTTTAACTCACATATGCTATCAGGAAGGCTCTTTAGTTTCTGGCAATCTTTAAGGTTCAAAATGATGAGTTTTTGCAAACATCCTATGGTCTCATGAACATGGATTAACTTGGTACAATGTTCAAGTATCAACCTTTCAAGATTGGGAAGGCCCGAGAAATCCGGTGTAGTGATGAGCTCATAGGAATGGCCTAGATCCAGTATCTCTAGGAATGGGAGAAACTAATAGATCAAGACAAAGAAATTGAGTCAGTCAGAGATCGCGACTCAATAAGGTGTAAAATTTAGGCCATGAAAATATAACTTGCCCAAACATAGGTGGATTGGGCTGGATAGAAACACTGGAATATGAATAGACAATACCTTGAATCCCTTCCAAAGTTGTTTCAAGCTGCTGTATCTCATGTCAATGGAAACAACACTTCCCATTGGAAGCTCAATTGGTATAGAATCCTCTGGGAATCCACTCCAACACAGCCATCTCAATCCCTTAGGGAAATTCTTGAAACTTCCATCCACTTGAACTTTGTTATATTGGAGAAATCTTAGCTTGTGCATTTTCTCAAAACCTTATTGAGTCAGTCAGAGATCGCGACTCAATAAGGTGTAAAATTTAGGCCATGAAAATATAACTTGCCCAAACATAGGTGGATTGGGCTGGATAGAAACACTGGAATATGAATAGACAATACCTTGAATCCCTTCCAAAGTTGTTTCAAGCTGCTGTATCTCATGTCAATGGAAACAACACTTCCCATTGGAAGCTCAATTGGTATAGAATCCTCTGGGAATCCACTCCAACACAGCCATCTCAATCCCTTAGGGAAATTCTTGAAACTTCCATCCACTTGAACTTTGTTATATTGGAGAAATCTTAGCTTGTGCATTTTCTCAAAACCTTATTGAGTCAGTCAGAGATCGCGACTCAATAAGGTGTAAAATTTAGGCCATGAAAATATAACTTGCCCAAACATAGGTGGATTGGGCTGGATAGAAACACTGGAATATGAATAGACAATACCTTGAATCCCTTCCAAAGTTGTTTCAAGCTGCTGTATCTCATGTCAATGGAAACAACACTTCCCATTGGAAGCTCAATTGGTATAGAATCCTCTGGGAATCCACTCCAACACAGCCATCTCAATCCCTTAGGGAAATTCTTGAAACTTCCATCCACTTGAACTTTGTTATATTGGAGAAATCTTAGCTTGTGCATTTTCTCAAAGGCATCAGTTCTAACATCTTGTAAACTAGAATTGCCTTTTGTACTCCAAGTGAAAAAGGCAATTGCATTTTGTCTCACTGGTATTAAGGGGCTAGAGTACTTTTCGTTCTTTATCATACGCATGTCAAGTACCATCCCTTGCACTGCCTCTGTTCCCTAATAGAAATCACAAAAGAATAAACAAGAAACATAAGAAATAAGTTCCACGTACGAAAATAGCAGGTGATTTCTCACCATCTACCTAATCCAGCTTCGGGGCAGAGCAGCCCTGTAATTGCGCTAGTGAGAGGTAGCATGCACCTAGTGGAATAGTCGAGGTGCACCAAACTGACTCAGACATCACCGTTATTAAAAAAAAAGTTTGCACATATATAGGAATAAGGTGATACAAATAAGAACATGCTTTGTTCCTTACTGTTCTTCCTCTTAGGACATTGTAAGAATCTGTGTGGTGCCAGAGTCTACTACGCTTTCCAGGATCCACAGGCGCTTCTCGACGAACAATGTCTCTTCCCATATCTCGTACTAATTGATGCATCGTTATCTCATTTACATATTCAATTGTCACCAAACTTCTATCAATGAGATTTTGAATCCCCACCAATGTATAAAAGTCACATTTATCAAGTATCCTAACCACAAAATCTTTTTTCATCCCCTCAAAGAAACAAGAAAGATGAAGGAACAAATTCTGATCATGATCATCATCCAACAATTCATAACTCAATCTGAATTTGTCAACAATTTTATTAGTGGGAATATCTCTCAACTTTTCTATTGCACTTTTCCACACATCCTTTGGTTTTCCAGCCAAGGAAGAACCAATAACTTGAAGAGCTAATGGAAGTCCTCTACACCATTCAATCACTTCCTTTGAATACTCTTTGTAATAACCTTCACTTGTATTGTTTTCCCCAAATGCATGCCAATTAAATAGCTCAGTTGCTTCAGTTGTATACAAAATTTCAACTTCATGTACCTCATGACCTAATTGAGGTCTTAATAAACTCTTGTGTCTACTTGTCACAATTATTTTACTTCCAAAACCAAACCAATCTTTAATGTCAAATATTGCTTCAACTAAATCAGGCTCATCAACATCATCAAGAATAAGAAGAATTTTTCTACAACATAAAGCATTCCTTATCTTAACAATTCCTTCATCAACACTTGATATATTTACTTTTTCATGTTTTAGAAGGGTAGACAGAAGTTGTTTTTGTAATGTAATGACCCCATTAGGGAATTTTGAAGTTTCTCTAATGTTTGCCAAAAAGCAACTGCTTTCGAAATATCCAAAGTTCAAGTTGTAGACAAATTTGGCAAGAGTTGTCTTTCCAATTCCACCAATACCACAAACGAGGAGTATTCCAATGTCAGTATTAGATTCATCTTGAACCCATGAATTAATGGATCTAGCTCGACGATGTATTCCAATTGTGCAAGAAGAAATATATAAGGCTGGCCGACTTAGTATAGTACTGATAACATTAATAATCTTCTTGATGAAACTGGATTCATGCCTGAAACATCCATTACACAAAGCAAATATAAAAAGATTTAAGTCATTATGCATACTAATAATGTAAAATATTTATATTATCAATCTAATTTTGATTTGTTATAGCACGTTAGGTTAAATGTTTATTATACATGTAGGGTTACATACAATTTTCTTCTCAATGACTTGATTATATAGCTATTCTTTTACGTTATTAATGCATAAAACTTAAAATCAACTTGTAATTCTTTCATATTGTCTTCTTGCTACGTTGTGAAATAAAATAGAAATCTAAAAGATCTTGGATTTAAAAGATTTTAGATATGGAGTGAAAAACTTCATGACAAATTCAAAAATATTCTTCAATGGATCTAGTTGGTTGTTAGATACTTAGATTGTACATATTCCACTATAGTAAATAAGGTTTTGAGTAACAACGTTATGTGGCGACCTCTTTAATCGCCGCCAAAAGTTAGTGCCGAATCGCCACACTATATGTCTCTGCGACTTACCTTAAATCTACTTTGTAGTGCATTTGTTTACTTTTTGTAGCGAGCTTCATAGCCACAAAAGTTAATTTGTTTGTCGCTTCTTTTGATGGCGACTAAAGAGATCGTTGCAAAACATGTCACTAAAAACCTTATTTCTTGTTGTTGTGAATTCCTTTTATACTAGCTAAGAAAGTGATCATCATCATATCATTTTGCGCAAGTAAATTCTTTTCATAAATTCTCCTCTTATTCGTTAAGTGTATCTGTGTGTGACATATAGACACACACATCTAATTAAAATACTATTACTTACAAAAATTTTAGTAATGTTTTTTGACAAAACGGAAAGAAAATTAAGAAAACACCTAAATTCTTGGTTAAATTTGCAAAACCACTTCTATTTATACATGGAAAAAAAAGGAGCTGCGCAAAAATCTGAAAATCGGGCGGAATTCCAGTTTTATGGCAAATCTTTGAGCTTCCCTATTTATATCACCCACCTTTCCAAAATAAAAATGATCAAAAAGGAAAAAACTACTTTAAGTATCAAATTAAATGATAATTAATTGTTAAATCTCCCTTCATCTCCTTTTGGTTTTCTTTCCCAGTTTCTAGAATTTATAGATGGTACAAGTAAAAAGAAAGGAACAAAAAATGAACTATCTGATTTTCAAGGACCATTCCGGCCAAATCTGCAGCTTGGCTAAGTGCATCCTTCCATTTCTTTAACTTGTCCTCCCACTCTTCTTCAATATTTCCATGTCTTAATTCAGACTTGAATTTTTCTTCATATCTGTTTAACGCTTCCCCATAACTTCCCTTGTGCTTTCTGAGATTGGAAGGATCAACATGGTAGAATATAGGCAATATTTTTGTACATTGTATACGGTTAAAACCGGTCCTCGATCATGAAGATCGATCGAGGATGGCATCTCAGTCAAGGGTATCTTCATGGAGAATCCGATCGAATTCCGAGACGGGGGCATCGAGCTTGGGGCGTCCGAATCGACCAAGGTAACGTCGACCGGTACTGGTCCCGAACATCGATCACCAAGCTCGAAACCAAGGCCAAGGTTCCGATCCGACACCGAGCTCGAGTCTGTATCGAGCTCACAGACAAAAAACTGTTACAACTGCACTAAAGGAGAGAATCTTGGCGGGAATTAAGGAGGAGACACACCATCATGGGTCCTCCACTAGTAATATTATTCCATTACGCTGCTAATGATAAAGTAGTGATCCTTGGCTATAAAAGGAAAAAATAGATTGTAATAGAAGACATCTCCCCTGGGAGTTAAGAATTCATTGTGTTTACCTTTCTAAAGCTCACTAAGTATCTTTGTTTCATCATTCCCTATTTTATCTCATAAACAGGTGTATTGTTATATTCAGATCAAAGGAATCTGCTTACCCTTAGAACCATACTTAAATTCAACGTTATCCGATTTTTCGGGTAAACAGTTTGGCGCCCACCGTGGGGCTAAGGATAACAAGTGATAATTTGATACAAATATACAGTACATTCCAGCTTGCAACTTGATACCAGCAATGGCTCTACCAATCGACCTCGAAGCTGGCCTTCAGGATGAAACCAACAACTTGGTGCCCATGGCCGAGAGGCTACCCAACAACGACAACGAGGCTCGAATCGAGGAACCCGAAATTCAAATCGAAGTACCAGTAGATATCAATTCACGAATGGCTCTAGAAGCGAATCAGCGTTCCGGGCAGGAAAGAAGCATTCAGGGTGGCGCTCGACCCATAGCCCGAGACACCCACAGCACGGGAGAAATCGGGGTCAGCTTGCGTATGATTTTCGAAATGCTACAAGCCCAACAAGTAGCGATAGCTCAGTTGCAGAGCCAACTCATATGCAAAGTAATCCAAACTCCAATCCACTTCTTCGAGAAGTAACCCCCAGAACGGAGCCCGACACAATGAAATCGAACGAGCGAGAATCAGGAGCCGCTCCTGAAATTGCTAAACTGCTCGAGGAACTCATAAAATGAGTCGAAGCCAACGACAAAAAATTCGAAACGTATGATGCTAGGATCGATCAGATCCCGGGGGCTCCGCCCATGATGAAAGGGCTGGATTCGAAGAAGTTCATACAAAAGCCTTTTCCATCGAGCACGGCCCCAAAACCGATCCCAAAAAAGTTTCGTATGCCCGTAATTCCCAAATATAATGGTATGACCGATCCTAACGAACATCTCACCTCCTATACATGTGCCATCAAAGGCAACGATTTGGAAGATGAGGAGATCGAGTCCGTATTATTGAAAAAGTTCGGAGAGACCCTCGCAAAAGGAGCAATGATCTGGTATCACAACTTGCCACCAAATTCTATCGATTCTTTTGCCATGTTAGCAGATTCGTTCGTAAAAGCACATGCCGGTGCCATAAAGGTCGCAACGAGGAAATTGGATCTATTCAAAGTAAAACAAAGGGGTGACGAAATACTGAGGGAATTCGTATCCCGGTTTCAAATGGAACGCATGGATTTGCCACCAGTCACAGACGACTGGGCCGTACAAGCTTTCACCCAAGGGTTGAACGGACTAAGTTCGACAGTGTCACATCGACTGAAATAAAGCTTGATCGAATACCGTGCAATAAACTTGGGCGGATATACACAATCGGTATCAATCAAAAATCAGGGTCGAGGATGATCAATTGGGATTTCCGTATGAACCCACGCGTCAAAACCGCGCAACCACTAAAATTTTGAAGGAAACCAACAGAGAACAAAGGTCAAACAGAGATCGATACCAGCCGTACTTCACAGATCGGATGAACCACGGTTCGGCACATGAGACAGTTAGGAATAACCGCAGGCACGATCAAGGGCAAAATTCTCGGGGACTTATGAGCAAGAGAGGCTTTGATAAATATGCCGATCCTATAGAAGTTCCTCGATTATCGGAATATAACTTCAACATCGATGCATCCGCCATCGTATCGGCTATCGGACGCATCAAAGATACCAGATGGCCTCGACCCATGTAGACCGATCCGGCCCAAAGGAATCCCAATCAAATATGCGAGTATCATGGCACCCATGGTCACAAAACGGAAGATTGCAGACAATTAAGAGAGGAAGTAGCCCGCTTGTTCAACAAAGGGCACCTTAGGGAATTTTTGAGCGATAGGGCGAAGAACCATTTTAAAAACAAGGACTTCGGCAAGCAAAACGAAGAAGAAGAACCACAGCACATCATTCACATGATCATCGGCGGCGTCGATACCCCTCAGGGACTTATGCTCAAACGCGCTAAAACGTCGATTGTGAGGGAAAAGAGATCTCGAATTCAAGATTATACTCCCTCAAGGACTTTATCGTTCAATGATGAAGACGCAGAGGGAATCATCCAACCCCATAACGATGCACTGGTAATATCCGTACTCGTGAATAAAATTAAAATTAAGCGTGTGTTAATTGATCCAGGTAGCTCGGCCAATATCATCAGATCGAAGGTCGTACAACAGCTCGGCTTACAAAATTGGGGCGTGTCCGCAACTTTGGTTTTAAACGGATTCAATATGGCATGCGAAACCAACAAAGGCGAGATAACCCTACCGATAAACGTCGCCGGAACAATTTAGGAAACAAAGTTTCACGTGATCGAAGGCGATATGAGATATAACGCCCTTTTCGGAAGGCCGTGGATCCACAACATGAGAGCAGTACCTTCGACCCTACACCAGGTCCTCAAATTCCCAACACCGACAGGTGTCAAAATAGTGTACGGAGAACAACCAGCCGCAAAGGAAATGTTCTCCGTCGAGGAGGCGAAACCAACATCTTCGTCTTCGCTGGTGAATGGATCGGGTTCAAAAGGAGGCACAGTCGAAGACTGGAACGCCAAATAGCAACCAAAGACATCAAACTCGACCTAGCTAGATAAGCAGGGCATCGAAGAAGATAATGATCAGTGGATCCCTCAATCCCTCGTGACCCCCGATGCCACCAAATCAACTATTGAGGAATTAGAGCAAATCATTTTGATCGAACACTGGCCCGAACGAAAGGTATACCTGGGAAGAGGTTTGAGCCCCGAACTCAGGAAAAAAATCATTTAATTTCTTATCGATAACATCGATTGCTTTGCTTGGTCCCATTTAGATATAACAGGAATCCCGCCGGACATAACGACACATCGACTAAGTGTGTCCCCTAGATTCAGACCGGTGAAGCAAAAAAGAAGACCCCAATCGGAGGTGAAGCATGCATTCATAAAAGATGAGGTAACTAAACTGCTCAAAATAGGATCCATTAGAGAGGTAAAATATCCCGAATGGTTGTCCAATGTGGTCGTAGTACCTAAAAAGGGAAACAAACTTAGAATGTGTATAGACTACAAGGACTTGAACAAAGCATGCCCCAAAGATTCTTATCCACTACCCAACATCGATCACTTGATCGATGCCACGGCCGGCCATAAGATCCTCACTTTTCTCGATGCCTATTTCGGATATAACCAAATCCAGATGAACCCGAAAGACCAGGAAAAGACTTCGTTTGTGACCAGATATGGAACATATTATTATAACGTAATGCCCTTCGGGCTAAAAAATGCAGGAGCTACCTATCAACGTCTAGTAAATAGAATGTTCGAAGAACAAATAGGTAAATCAATGGAAGTCTATATTGATGACATGCTAGTCAAGTCCCTGCGCGCAGAGGACCATTTGACCCATTTGCAGGAAACATTCGATATTCTGAGGAAATACAACATGAGGCTCAACCCCGAAAAATATGCTTTCGGAGTCGGCTCGGGTAAGTTCCTCGGCTTCATGGTGTCAAATCGGGGAATCGAGATTAACCCAGACAAAATCAAGGCCATTGAAGACATCACCATCGTGAACAGCGTGAAAGCTGTGCAAAGGTTAACAGGAAGAATAGCAGCCTTAGGCCGATTCATTTCGAGATCATCAGATCGGAGCCATAAATTTTTCTCTCTCCTCAAAAAGAAGAACGACTTCGCTTGGACACCGGAATGCCAACTAGCGTTACAAGAACTGAAAAGATATCTATCGAACCCACCACTGCTGCACACTCCAAAAACCAACGAAAGACTTTACCTGTACTTGGCAGTATCAGAAGTCGCCATAAGCAATGTCCTTGTTCGAGAAGAGGAAGGTACGCAATTTCCTGTTTACTACGTAAGTCGGACCTTGGGGGAAGCGGAAACTAGATATCCGCACTTGGAAAAATTAGCGCTTGCGCTGATTAGAGCCTCTAGGAAGTTACGACCGTACTTCCAATGCCACCCCATAAGCGTATTAACCACCTGCCCACTTTGTAGTATTTTACATAGGCCTGAACTATCGGGCCGATTGGCCAAATAAGCCATCGAACTCAGTGGGTATGATATCGAATATCAACCTCGAACGGCCATCAAGTCCCAAATTTTAGCAGACTTCGTGGCCGATTTCATACCGACCCTCATACCCAAAGTCGAAAAAGAATTACTGTTAAAATCAAATTTATCGACGAGGGCATGGATCCTCTTTACGGATGGAGCTTCGAACGTAAAGGGGTCCGGGCTAGGCATAGTTTTAAAATCTCCCACGGGTAACATTATTAGGCAAGCTATTAAAACTATCAGGTTAACTAATAACGAGGCCGAGTATGAAGCCATAATTGCAGGTCTCGAGCTAGCTAGAAATTTGGGAGCGGAGGTCGTTGAGGCAAATTGCGACTCTTTGCTGGTGGTGAGTCAAGTAAACAAAACCTTCGAAGTCCGAGAAGGCAGAATGCAAAGGTATTTGGACAAACTGCTTATTACTTTGAACCATTTCAAACAATGGAGTCTACGACATGTTCCACGAGAACAGAATAATGAGGCTGATGCGCTTGCTAATTTGGGATCATCGGTCGAGGTGAATGATTTGAACTCGGAAACTGTCGTTCAACTTTCAAGATCTGTAATCGAAGAAGGGCACGCCGAAATAAATTCTACTAGCTTAACCTGGGATTGGAGAAACAAGTATATTGAATATTTAAAAACGGAAAGCTCCCTTCAGACCACAAAGAATCCATGACCCTTCGAACTAAAACTGCTCGATTTAGTTTGACTGCGGATGGAGCGTTATATCGAAGAACATTCGATGGACCGATGGCGGTATGCATAGGTCCGGGAGATACCAATTACATCCTCCGGGAAGTACACGAGGGCATCTGTGGCAATCACTCCGGTGCCGATATGTTAGTTCGAAAAGTGATCAGAGCAGGGTATTATTGGATCGATATGGGCAAAGACGCAAAAGAATTTGTTCGAAAATGCGATAAATGTCAAAGGATTGCTCCAATGATCCATCAGCCCGGAGAACAACTTCACTCGGTCCTATCCTCATGGCCATTCATGAAATGGGGAATGGACATCGTCGACCCCCTACCATAGACCCCAGGTAAAGCCAGATTTATTTTGTTTATGACTGACTATTTTTCTAAATGGGTTGAAGCGCAGGCGTTCGAGAAAGTAAGAGAAAAAGAGGTTATCGACTTTTTGTGGGATCATATCATCTGATGATTCGGGATACCATCCGAAATAGTATGTGATAATGGGAAGCAATTCATTGGCAACAAAATCACAAAATTCTTCGAAGACCACAAAATAAGAAGGATACTAGCAACCCCGTACCACCCAAGCGGAAACGGACAAGCCGAATCAACAAACAAAACTATTCTTCAAAACCTGAAGAAGAGATTGAACGGCGCTAAGGGAAAATGGAGATAAATCCTGCTCGAAGTCCTTTGGGCATACCGAACAACATCGAAATCCAGTACAGGGGCGACCCCATTCTCCTTAGTATATGGCTCTGAGGCATTGATACCAGTCGAAGTCGGAGAGCCTAGTACCAGATTTCGATTCACGACGGAAGAATCAAATAACGAGGCCATGAACACCAGCCTTGAATTATCGGACGAAGGACGAGAAGCTACCCTCATCCGGTTGGCCGCACAAAAGCAACAAATCGAAAGGTATTACAATCGAAGAACTAAACTTCGCCACTTCAAGCCAGGGGACTTGGTGTTAAGGAAAGTCACCATCAATACTCGGAATCCGAACGAAGGAAAACTAGGACCAAATTGGGAAGGACCATACCAGGTGCTCGAAAACTTTGGGAAAGGATCGTACAGGCTTGGCATCATAAACGGCAAACAGCTATCAAGCAGTTGGAATGTATCACATCTAAAACGGTACTACTGCTAAACTCCGAACTTTCCCATATTCATTCAACTATCCCGCACAGAAGTTCGAACAAAGAACAGAAGTATTCTATTACTCAAAAGCACGTGTTGCACTCTTTTTTTCTTAGACCGATTTTTTCCCAAATGGGTATTTGCGCAAGGTTTTTAATGAGGCAACCATCGATTGTGCTGCGCTTTTAAAACAGTAACCGAGGCTTTCGACCCTTAGAAGAAATATTGTAAGAGCCAAAATGGTCAAAATGAACCATGCTAATACAGATGTACAATGACTTGAGATTTATTATGCAACCAGCCTGCGGGCATATCGAGTTCGAAATAAACACTCGAATATTAAGCCCACGGGCTACTTCTATATCGAATTCGAAATAATCACTCGAATATTAAGCCTACGGGCTTCCACATTTTCTTAAGTTCGAAATAATCACTCGAATATTAGGCCTACGGGCTACCACATTATCTCGAGTTCGAAATAAACACTCGAATATTAAAGCCCACGGGCTACTCTTATATCGAGTTCGAAATACTCAGTCGACCGTCGAGCCTACGGGCTACTTCAACATCGAGTTCGAAATAATCACTCGAATATTAAGCCTACGGGCTTCCACATTTTCTTGAGTTCGAAATAATCACTCGAATATTAAGCCTACGGGCTACCACATTATCTCGAGTTCGAAATAAACCCTCGAATATTAAAGCCCACGGGCTACTTCTATATCGAGTTCGAATGTTAAAACCTACGGGCTGCTGAGTTCGAATGAGGGCCCAATCAAGTTTGAAACATTGAAAAAGCTGCGTTTACTCAGAGTTTACGTTAACCACCACACTATCATCAACTCAACAAGCAAAACGTCACTCCAAATCTGATCGATCAAAATCGACCTTGTTATATATACAAAATTGCCTACGTAATTAATTTACAGATATGGAGAGTTAGACTCTAAGCTTCTGGGTCGGGGTCTTCCCTACCCTCGGACCCACTTTTGCTACCATCATCATCATCATCATCAGAAGCCAAGGCTTCAGCCTCCGCTTCAAGCTCTTTTGCCTTTCTTACCTCATCGGTAAGGTCGAAACCTCGAGCATGTATCTCCTCGAGAGTCTGCCTCCGAGATCTACACTTAACAAGTTCGGCAACCTAATGAGCTCGAGCATCGGCAATCTTCGCAGCTTCCCGGGCCTCCACCTGAGCGGCCTCAGCGTCAGCTCGATATACAGCAATAGACTTATCCGCCAAAACTTTTGACGACTCAACCTCCGCCTTAGCCTCAGCAAGTCGTATCTCAAGCTCATCGATTTTCTTAGCCTGAACCGATACCTTTTGCTTGACGTTTCGAAGCTGAACGTCGGCCGATAATAACTTTGTTAAGATGGTTTCTTTCTCCGCTGCCAGACGGTCAATAGTCTCCTTCCACCGGTTGCATTCGGCCCGGATTTGATCCACCTCCTCTCAGAGTAGTCCGATCTTCTCGATCTTTTGCTGCAACTGAGACAACGAATGGTTAACTTCCACAGTCGAGGCGAATCCATACTTTAACAGAACGAGGCTCACCTACTGATCGAGCTCGACCCTTTCTTCATGAACCTTAGCCAAATCCGCTTGAAGATCCTTTATAACCTCCTCCTTTTTGCTACAAAGAAGCCGAAGGTCATCTCTTTCACCTAGGACCTTCTGGAGTTCGACCTCGCACTGGCTAAGATCAACTCAAAACCTACCGATGGCCTGCACAGTTAGAAACTGTCATCAACACCAATAAAACAAAGAAGGATCACCGATATCGGAACCATCAAGTGTGGAAAAGAACAAAGAAGCCAAGTATGGAAGAATCATTACCCGAGTAATAAAACGCTGAGCTTCCTCTAACAAAAGAGAAGCATCACCGATATCAGAACTATCATCAACACCAGTAAAACAATCCTTAAAAGGATCCGCTGCACCTGAGTCAGCACCAATATCGGGAGCCTCCATCTCTCGAGCCTCCTTCAGCGTCTCCTCAGAAAAAGATGGAAGAGAAGGTGAATGATCCATCGCCATTACCCCAAGCAAATCACTCGGAGTACTCCGATCGAGACTTAGGTCTTCGGAACCAACCCCGATGGGCATGGCCGCCATCGGCTCAGCAGCTCGAGCAACCTCGACTGCCTCCGTAGGTCGAACTACCAAAGCCAAGGAGCTATCTTCTTTTTCTTCTTCCTCCCTCAGCCGTTGGACCGAGTCGATCGAAAGGGCAATGGTTTTTCTCCTCACCTTTCGAGTTTTGGGCTTAAGGTCCTCTGGCCGAGAGGAAACCCTTCGTTTCTTTTCATTTCCCTGTTCCAGGACCGGGGATTTATTTCCTTCATCACCGCTCGAAGGCCTCAAAACGGCATCCCTAGTTACACTTATATACGAAGGAAAAATCAATAACGAAATGAACGCAGAATATACCTCGAGGGAAACAGGAACCAAACCTCACCATGATTTTTGGCCTCCCATCTACCTTTAGCCAAATCACGCCAAGCGTGCTCGGCATAGGATGAAGTCGAGGCTTATTTTCGAATCCAATCCTCGAGATCAGGCACAGCTTGTGGAATTCAAGGTGCAACTGGACATCAGAAAATAATATTAACAAAAACAAAAAAAGACATGAAAAGCAAACAAGAATCACTTACAGTCAAAATTCCATGCCTCAGGAAACGACATTTTTTCCTCCGGGATAAGGTCACGAGTCCTCACTCGAATATATCGACCCATCCAACCTCGATCCTTATCTTCATCGATGCTCGATATCAAAGCCTTCGATGCTCGACGATGTAGCCTAATTAGTCCACGATAAATCTGAGGCCGATACAGTCGTATAAGGTGGTTCAAAGAAAAATCCAACCCTCCGGCTTTGGTAGAGAAGAAACTCAATAAGATGACTATATGCCATAAAGAAGGATGAATTTGGCCGAGGGTGACTTGATACCGCCTTCAGAAATCAAAAATCACGGGATCGACAGCTCCCAACGTAAAGGGATAGGTGTAAATGCTTAAAAATCCCTCTACGTAGGTAGTGACGCTCTCATCGGAGGATGGGATTTGTAACACAACCTCGGAACCCCAGCCGCAGTCTTTTCTGACGGACTCAAGGTGAACCTCCGCTATAGAGCACATATACATCGATACGTGCTCACACCGACCCGGAACGGACGAAGGGTTCTCCACCCTGAAATCAGTTTTTAAAATACACGGGCCGGGAATATAATCTTGAACGGACGGCTCCGTCGGCACCTTATCGTCACACGGCCGTGAGGAGGAAGCTTTCTCCTTGTGAGGTACGATTTTTGAAATTTTCGCCATCAATATGAGAAGAAAAGTCGCAAAGGAAGGTGAAAGAGGGGACAACACCGAAACTCTGGTATAAGCGGTGCTATATCAACGAAGTAGAGAATATTCAAAGGGAATTTAAGAAAAGAGGAAGCACAAAAATAGAAAACATTATATGGGAAAACTATTTATAGGGCATGGCGATTCGTTTCTGGCGGTGGCCGACCACCGACTGACACACATTAAATGCCTCGATAAAACCAAATCGATGGGACAGCAATCACGCACGTCATAATCAAAGTCGATAGAATATCATCGTTGATTCGGTCGAACCTTAGGGAAATCATATCATTTCTCGTCATCTCCTTTCCAAGAAACGAGGGGGCTATCTGTATACGGTTAAAACCGGTCCTCGATCATGAAGATCGATCGAGGATGGCATCTCAGTCAAGGGGTATCTTCATGGAGAACCCGATCGAATTCCGAGACGAGGGCGTCGAGCTTGGGGCGTCCGAATCGACCAAGGTAACGTCGACCGGTACTGGTCCCGAACATCGATCACCAAGCTCGAAACCAAGGCCAAGGTTCCGATCCGACACCGAGCTCGAGTCTGTATCGAGCTCACAGACAAAAAGCTGTTACAACCGCACTAAAGGAGAGAATCTTGGCGGGAATTAAGGAGGAGACACACCATCATGGGTCCTCCACTAGTAATATTATTCCATTACGCTGCTAATGATAAAGTAGTGATCCTTGGCTATAAAAGGAAAAATAGATTGTAATAGAAGACATCTCCCCTGGGAGTTAAGAATTTATTGTGTTTACCTTTCTAAAGCTCACTAAGTATCTTTGTTTCATCATTCCCTATTTTATCTCATAAACAGGTGTATTGTTATATTCAGATCAAAGGAATCTGCTTACCCTTAGAACCATACTTAAATTCAACGTTATCCGATTTTTCGGGTAAACATACATGCAAACTTCATTTTAAGTTCAAGAATTGTGACAAGTTGATCTAGGCACCAACTGGAAGATGCATAGTTTTGTGAGAATACAATGATAGAAATCTTTGATTCTTGAATTGCTTTAGCAAACTCTGAACTGCTACGATCAGCTTCTTCACTACTTCTGGATTCATTATCACCACCTTTGAACGTGCGAAATCCGGCTTGGTTTAAAGATGTGGAGAGGTGATCCGTGAAATTTTTACCTGTATCTTCACTTTTGAAACTCAAAAAAACATCATATGAAGCGTTGGGAATTGATTGCTCATTAGCTTCTTCTGTGGCCATTTGAACAAATTATGTTCATCTATGGAATGTGTGCTCTTTTACCCTAGCTATGGTAGTTAATGGAAGTAATTAATGTACAAATTCTGAGCTCTGTGCCCTTTGTATTTTTATATTATACATGGGTCTTAAAGAATAAAAATATTGTCCCACTTGTGACATAGATATGTTTTTTTTTTTTTTTTTGTCAACCTTTTCTTTATAATTACCTAGTTTAATTTAGAGATTGAGGGATGATCTTGCCTTATTCTTTTGGAAATTATAAATTATTATTTGTTTTTATGGGATAAATATATTCTTGAATTTTACCAGGTAGGGCTGGATGGAATCAAATAATCCCACTGTTATATTTTAGGAAATTCAGGTACCATGCAAGTGGACAATAACCAAATAATTAAAGGTGGACGTAGAATTATTCGGAACTGTACGCTGATGCTATCTTGGTAGCTGGGGCTGGCTCATGTCTTGTTTAACAAATTGTTATTTGAAATTTACATGTCCGACTAATTATTTGAATTCACGTTGTGCAAGTCTATTAAAAAAGTAAAATGCTTTTATCATAATTTTTTGTAAAATTTTACCATAGATAAATAAAATTGATACACCTAAAAAGCACCTAGCACTGCAAAACCAACTAATTTCAGTCTATCTACAGTTTTCTATTTGATATATACTTCTATGAATAATAGATCGGAAACATTAATTATGAGGATATATACATTCGAAAAACTAGTCTAGGCCTGTTTATGATAGCAAGGGAGTTTTATTTTCCCTTAGCTACTTATTGATCTCAAAAGATAAAGTGGAGATCATATTTAACTAGAATATAAAGATTGATATATAGAAGCATTCTTTAAAATTGATTTTGATTATTAAACTATAGAAAAGATAATCTTGAGGGTTAATCATTAGTCTTTTGGAAATTATAAAATATTAGGGTGTGATTTATGGATTCATACATTTTTTTAATCTACTTGTACTATTCAAGGTTCATAGCTGGCTGAAATGAAATCAATGATCCACTGGCGAATATATTTTAAGAATTTGGGGTACCAATTATTAAGTGGACTAGAACCGAAAAATTAAAAGTAGAGGTGGAAATGGAATCATTTGAAGCATGTATATATATGCTGATGCTCTCTTTAAGGATGTAAGTTACAAGTTATTGTTTATCGTATAGAGATATACATATAATTACCTTTTAAATGATCTGGCTGTGTAACAAAATTGCAATATCAATACGTACAACTTAAAGGTATAAACATATACGGATTTTGAGAAATAAAGTAGCCTTTCTTTATGCATAGAATTAAAATGGATACTAATATTCTACAAGGCTTGTCCCAAAAAGAGGGATGAAATATCACAAACAATAAACTTATTTTTATTCCATAATAAGCCATAACATATCCCCATCCAATACATTACACTAAAATGGAGAGGCAAACCTCGGCTACTTATTTATGTGATACATGCAGTAGTTCAGAGAAGCATAATTATTTTTAGATCAATATATTTTTGATATAATGTTTTAGTTGTTGTCCCGACAAGAGTGGATTGCTCTAGTGGTGAGCACCTCTTGGAGGGAGGGAGCCGAGTTTCTATTGGAAACAGCCTCTCTATCCCAGGTAGGGGTAAGTTCTGCAATACACTACCCTCCCCGGACCTCACTAGTGGGATTATACTGGGTTGTTGTTGTTGTTGTTTTAGTTGTTATCCCACCAGAATTGTGATTGAAGATAATCCACGACTTTCTTTTCAACTTGGAATGCTTTTGTGAGAACATAAGGATTAATTGGTGGATAGCCAAAAACTGCATTTGCTATAGTGATGACTCCTGCATCTTGACTACTGAGTCCAGACATTGCAACAGCTTTAGTCTTTCCCACATTCAACTGAAAATGAATCATACCTATTGGGAAAACAAACACATCTCCAGGTTTTAGAATCTTGGTTAACAACTTGTTCTTCATATTTGGACCAGGGTTTGAAAGGACAAAGCCAACGTAGAGTTTGCCCTTAAGACAAGTAATAAGCTTAGTTCCTCGGGGGTGTATATGAGGTGGGTTGAGATCATATGGTGCATAATCGATACGAGCTAACGAAATGTCCATAGTGTTGAGTCCAGATTGTTGATGTTCACATTAGTTACAGTTGATCCAAGTTAATTTGAAGTATTTCTAGGTATGTTTAGACCTGATCTAAAAAAATCATTTGCCAAAACCTGCTTTGGATCCTTGCAATTTTTTCCGTTCACAAAAACTGCAAAAAGAAGCTTTAATTAAAGAAAAGGTAAAAAACAAGAGGGAGGAGTATACAAATAGCCATTTTTAGGGCTGATATTTAGGGATTAGTCAGTACTTATTTTGTCCTGAAAATTTGAACTAAAAATCTTAACTTCCTGAACTGAAAAAATTCAAGACACACTTATAGCAGTCCTCTAGAATGGCTACCGGCCTGGTATCTTTTCTTACCAAAAAGGATAGATGAAGTACAAAAATAAACTTCATAGAAAACTGTGAAGATCATGATTGTAATTTGGTAATTTGATTATTTTACCAGCAGCTTTGGAGTCATCAACAGCAACACACAAATATGCTGCAGAGGACTAGGATCAAATGCATGACTTATTGAAGATAGCACAGCCATTGAGGTAATGGTCAACACAAATGAATTGAGAGCCATTGCTACTAGAAATTAACTATCTTATGAAACAATGTAAATGATATTTGTTTTTGACAAACATAACAAGAAAGAACGACGTATTTATAGATGGATATTTGTTTGAATTGGTCGACAATTTCCTCTAAACAAATTGTGGATTAGGCTTCTGCATTACCAAGTCATCAATGGGTAAATTTTTAAAACACTTGAATATTACTATATTGAAGCTTCCTTGAACAACTACAAAGACTAAATTTTATTAACCTGGGACTTACATCAGCTATCCATTTGAAATAGTCATGAAAATGAGGAGGATCGGGGTAAATTTTTGAGATTAGGTTGAGAAATTAGATACGATGGCTACTTCCCAAGATAAAAAGAATGTACAATAATCTGAAATATATGATTTAGATTTTAGTCTAAATCTTCATTGACATCAAAATAACTAAAACGTCTTTCGTTGTTAAGATTGAAAATTATAAGATCAACGACCGCATTGATTTATTAAACTTATCAGATTTAAAATTAATTAAACTGATGACTAGGTTACGTGAGAGGACAATTCATTCGTCTCAACAACAACAAAAACCTGGAAGTTCTTATTTTTACACTAATTGATAAGTTATGCTATTTCGTATTTTTGATGATTTGCCAAACATTCTCGAGGAACCAGATAGGAACCAATTGTGATCAATTCCTTTGGCCTTGATAAGATATGTTACTTCGTGTTTTGCCGCCAGGTCAAACATTCTCGAGGAACCAGATAGGGACTAGATGTGATCAATTCCTTGGCCGTCGTACAGTCAACTACAACAGTAAAAGCTGCCTCACTGTACCGACTGGCAGCAATGCAACGGCACAACCACTGCTTGCTAGAGGCTAAACTAAAAGATGAAATGTCCCTATCTATTCTCACATGCTCTCTCATATATAAACAACATGTTACAAGGTTTGTTGTAACACTTGACAATCTAAAAATCACATTCATTCAAGTGCTAGCTGCCACTGCTCTCAAGGTTCTCTCAAGAACAAAACTGCTACAAATTAAAGCACCAGATCCTGATATTGAAATGTCTTAAGTCCTTAGGTTTGTTGAGTCTTTGTTAATTTATTCTTTATTTGTAATCCTATACTACTTTCAAGAAATGCTATTATAGGACATATTTTAACTTTCGTTGTTTTGGTTTCTTGACTAGAGTTAATCAAGATTTGTTGTTTTGTAATACAATTAGTGCAAAGGGCTAATAATAGAGTTATTGTGAGAGATGAGTGATTAAGAGGTTAATTCCTGTGTTGCAATAGATTGTAATCTGAAGTTGCTCGGTTTAGTGAAGTTGGAAATCCCACTCTGGTAGCTCATGAGTTTTAATCCCTTGAGCAAGGAGTTTTCTATGTAAACATCTTGTGTTATTAGCTTTGTGTCTTTTTACTATGGGAACAAATAGAAAACTTGGTTCTCTATATTATTTGGTGGACTCTTAATTTCTATCACTAACGCTGCTTGCTAACCAACTTATTTATAAAGGAGTAATAGAGCGTTCTAAGTACAAATAGCTGATAATTATACATGTATACATTGACCTTAGCTTCTTTCTATGATCTAGAACACAAATTTCCTAGTTAGAGCATTGATGTGCAGCCAAAATACTATATTTTTAGTACATTACTCGCCTTACATGTTGTTAGTTTAGTGGTTAATTGTGAGACGTTTGATCTATATTATGTTGTTTTATGTGTAGGAGCATTGGAAGACAAAGACGAATGAAAGTTGTACAAAAAAGGACAAAAATGCAAGAAAAGAGCACAAACGCATCAAGTACCCACACCGTGCTACAGACCAAGTAAAGCCAGCTCTATAGCCTGCCTTACCATGCTATAGACCAAGTAAAGCCAGCTCTATAGCCAGCTTGACCGCTCTACAGGCCAGGCGTAGCCATCTCTGTAGCCAGGCTGACCGCGCTATAAGCTTGGCCTCGCAAGGTCTATAGCCCGGTAATCAAAAGTACGTGAATTAAAAGACTCCGACCCGGATTGGACTCAAGGACTTCAACCCTAGCCTATAAATACTCCCTAAACATATCTAAGAAGGGACGTTTTTATAGCAGATTCGACAAAAAAAAAGACGTTTTTGGAGAGGGAATTTGACACAAGGAGGCAAGAACACGCTAGGCGGAGAATTCTTCTACGAGTTTTTCACTTCCTTCTTTCTATTTCTATTATTGGTTATGAATTCTAGTAGTGTACTTTTGCATACTATTATGAATAGCTAATTTGTTATCTAGGAATTTGATGGAACCTTTTGTAGGATAAATTTTTGTGATGTTTTTATATAATTGAGGTATTGGATTTCTCTACTTGTTCTACTACGCATTTATTGTTATTGATTGAATGACCATCAATTGACTGTGCCTATTTAGTATGTATATTGCTCGAGAGAGAGTACATATTTTGGTAGTTGTTGAACAACATCACTCTTAACGTATTTGAGAGATCAATACAGAGGGTTTAAAAGCGGTATTAGAGATAACGAAACCTTGGTGCGATCGTAGTGAGTGGTAAATTAGTGTCAGCTAGCGTAGTTCGAGAGAATACGTCTAGTAAATTGTGGTAGTTGCTCGATAGAGAATTACGATACCTGAAGTACTCACGATTGGTAGATAATACTTAGGCAAAATTATAGAAGACGTAGCGGGAAGGATTTCGACAATTGGGAAAATCATAACTCTAGACCTCCTTAATCATGTCTCCAACCCTTAGTATCTTTAGTTGTTAATTCACTCCTTTAATTTGTTAGTTAATTATTTTAACACAAGAATCTTTATATTTACAATTTAGAAATTGTTCGAACTTGTCTTCTTAGTGATACTTAACAATTATAGAGAATCCTTAGTTCTTTGTGGGATTCGACTCCAGACTTTTAGACCAGATTGTATTTGCAGCGAATGCTTATCCCTTTTAGGACTAGAGTTGGGCGTGATCAAATTTTGGCGTGGTTTCCAGGGAACTAACAATGTGGTTGTAGTTGTACATATTGCTAGGTTTCAAGTTTGAACTTTTATTTTGTTGTTTTAGTATTTGATTTTTTTTTTTAATTTTTATTTTTGATTTGAGAGACATGACATCTTGGAATTATGAGAGTTTTGATGTTGGTAATTTTACTTTTGATCCTCCTTATGCATATAGTGGAGGAGACCACTCATGGAAAAATTATCAAAATATTCCCGAGAGCGAGTTATGTATACCAACTCAATCTTATGTGTGGAATGTGTGTGATATGTGTGGTGGTCAAGATAGTCACTTTCATGGTTGTATTTATATTTCTTATCCTTCCCAGCCCCTTACTTTGATGGTTTTACTTTTTCTTGTAATGTTAATAGGAACAAAAAACCTAGGGATGATGACCTGAAAGATATCATGAATATGCTACAATACCTCGTGGAATAAAATAATAAGAAACAACTACACATACAAAGGCAAGATGCTATGATTCGCAACCTAGAGGCACACGTGAGTCAATTGGTTGAAGCATTTAATGCTCAACAAGCCAATGTTAGGATAGTAGCCAAGAAGAGCATGAATTAGATACGAAAATTGGGGTTCTAATGGAGTAGGTAAGAGTAGAACACTAACAATCTAACCAACTAGAATTTGAGGATGCTGATATTGAAGAAGTAATACTAGAGTCAACCAGGGACGTTGAAGATACAAATTTAGTTGACTCTAGTGTGATTGGTGTTGATGAGGTTAAAAATCTTGAAGTTCATGTATTTGAGCGTGTTGGACCTCATTCCAAATACTTCTTTACATTATGTTCAGATGGTGAAATGGAAATTGATTTGTATGAGCCAATACATGAGTCAAAGGAAGAGGTAGATGAGCGCTATATTCTCAAATTTTGAAGGCCGTCTAGGCAAAGTGACAGTCCTCAGTTAACAGCCAAAAAGTGCATAAAGAGTCATTTAATTTTTAGCTCGCAATAATTTGTATCGCCCCAAGAGCATGATCATAGAGCAGAATCAAAACTTGGGGTCCAATTCATAAGTTCGGAGTGGAGGCAGAAAGTGATTCACGTCATGCCATGACGTTAAATCAAGCGGTTGTTGGGAGGCAATCCAGCTTTACTACTTTCTTTTCTTTTATTTTTTATTTTTTTTAATTGTATTATTTTTGTAGAGTCAATTTTTGATTTTCTAAGAGCATAGAAAGCAAATCTATTGGAAGGATGCAACAACAAACCAGATGGTTGGAACTAAGTGTGAGGTACCCACATGAAGGACCATGCCTGGGAGAAGTTTGAGTACCCCATAAGCTGCTAGTGATTCGGTGTAACGACCCGACCGATGGTTTTGATTATTGCAACCCCATTCCCCCATTTACTAAATTTATGCTTTACAGTTGTTATGTGACTTGCCGGGGTGATTAGTTCGGGTCCGATGAGGTTTTGGAATGATTTGGAATACTTAGTTCCAAGGTTTAGAACTTAAGTTGAAAAGGTTGACCGGATGTTGACTTATGTGTAATTACCACAGAGAATTTTTACTAAGGAATTAAGGTTTTGTGGTGCCGAGATAGATCAATTATAACAAAGGTTGTAGAAATTTCTCGCGGAGAGCTTGCGAGCAGTGGCTCAGACTTTTTGGGTTGAACAATGTGCCGGGGAGTAAAGGAGAATTTTTGCCGAAAAAAAATTCATTTGCGGCCCACTATGCGGTCGCAGAATCACTCTGCGGACCGCATAATGGATGTAGAGTGAAGCAGGTGAGGCGAGTTTGGAGATCAGGTTTGCGGCACATTATGTGATCGCAGACCAGTTCTGCGGTGCATTATGCGATCGCAGAACAGGTATGCAAATCGCATAATGAAACAGTGTTGCCCAGTTCTGGAGGGCCTTTTTGCGACCCATTATGCGGGCCCCAGAAGTATTATGTGGTCGCATATGCGACCGCCGATCTGCATCGGGCTTCAATTTTTCTAATTTTTGACCCGACCCTATTTCGATATATTGAGGCAAATGAGCTCTTTTGGAGAAAAAATCTAATATTTTTAGAGAGAGGTGAGAGTATCTTAGAGTGAGAAAGAGAAGACCTAGTAATGTTTCCATCAATTCTTGTTCAAGGTTGGAAGATTTCACAAGGATCTTGCTAGGGCTTCAAAGAGGTAAGAATTTCTTCCCCCAATTCTTCAATTTCGAGTTTGGGTAAAGATGGGTGATTTAGAGTATGATTCTTGAGTGTAAGAGTATTATTAATACATACACGCACCAATAAGGTTTGTGGAAAGGTTGTTGAGTTCAAATGGGTAAAGATTGGGTTGAAAATGGTATAAATCTTCAAAGATTTTAATTGAAGATTTGATGGTCGAGTTGATGACAAAATTTGGTGCAATTTTTATGGTTGGACTCGTGGATGGCTGGGCGTCCATATTCCGTAACTTTTGTCGAGTTCCGAGATGTGGGCCCCACAGACGATTTTTGAGTTAAATTTTGGATTTTATTGGAAAATCAATATTTTCTTATGGAATTAATTTCCAATAATTTGTATTGACTGAATCGAATGAATTATGGCTAGATATGAGACTTTAGGAGATCAATTCGCGAGGCAAGGGCATAGCAGAGTAAGAAATTACGCGGTTTGAGGTAAGTAACATTTCTAAACTTGGTTCTGAGGGTATAAATCCCTGAATTTCATGTTGTATGAATTGTTCACATGCTGGGCGATGGACGTGTGGGCGTACATCAGGAAAATTGTGACTTAAATTGATTCCGTGGAGTTGCATAATTAAACAAATGTCATTATCCGCATATCCTCCACGTGTTAGAGAAATTGAGTTGAGACTCGTGTTAAAGATCATGATTTGTCTACGCGCCGATATATTTTGGGACCCACATGGGTCGTATTGCTGTTGAATTAGTTGTTTAAATTTATAATTTTGTATTCAGTCACTTCTATCACTTGCATATCATATCTCAGTCTCTGTTGTCATTCATTGATACTTCATATCGTCATTTCGGGTTGATTTTTCATGTCATTGAGAGCCCGAGAGACTGGAGGTTCTGAGTGATAGTTATGTTTATTTTTTTTTGCCTGGATCTGGTTATTATAGCGCTTGGGCTGAAAGATCCCCTTCGGAGTCTGCACCCCCACAGTGAGCGTAGTTGATATATATATATATATATATATATATATATATATATATATATATATATATATATATATATATATATATACACACACACACACACACTCCCCTGGGCATGAATCTTGCCATAGATATATATATTGAGGGATGGATCTTCCCTGGGCATGGATCTTGCCCGAAGCATTTATATTGAGGGATAGATTTTTTCTGGACATGGATCTTGTCAGAATCATTGATATTCGGGGATGGATCTTCCCCTGGGCTGGATTGGCCTTATACAGTACTGAGTGACTGACTATCAGTTGATGGATATACATATATATTTGGGATGGATCTTCCCTCGGCTGGATTGGCTATATACAGTACTGAGTGATTGAGTATTTTAGATTGTAAGTACACAGAGTTTTCACTAAGGTGCATCACATACAATATGTACATTGGCATGTAGATACATAGATGTCATATTCCTCGTATTGTTCAGAATTGATCTGTTTTATTTGTACTAAAAGCAACTGTTGAACTTGAAAGCATGTCTACATTTCTGTATTGTTATTATTTATACTAGACTGTACCTGCGGAGCTCGTCACTACTTTCAGCCCAGAGGTTAGTCTTGTTACTTATTTAGTTGGTTGTACTCATAATACACTCTTCACCTCGCATGCAGATTCAGGTGATTTCGGACACGGCGACCGTTAGATCTCAGAGTGCTATCAGTTGGAGACTATCAAGGTAGATGCCTGGAGTCCGCTGGCCTTCACTCTCTTTCTTTCAGTTATTGTACTATTCTATACTTTCAGACAGTGTTTTGTCAGTTAGACTTTGTATTTATATTAGATGCTCATGTACTCAGTGACACCGAATTTTGGGAATGTATTTTATGTCAGTAATTTGCGAGATTTTTCTATGGAAATTCGAATATTATATTTTCAAACTTCAAAGATATGGTGGTTTATTGAGATTGTCGGCTTTCCTAGTATTGAGATAGGCGCCATCTCGACAGGTGAGATTTTGGGTCGTGGCAAGTTGGTATTAGAGCCTAGGTTACATAGGTCTCACGAGTCATGAGCAGGTTTAGTAGAGTCTTGTGGATCGGTACGGAGGCGTATGTACTTATCTTCGAGAGGCTGCCGAAACCTTAGGAAAATTTCACGTTCTTGCATTCTCTCGTGCGAATTTGTTGATTCTGGAAACTAAATTTCTGTTATTCTATTCTCTCACAGATGGTGAGGATATATACTACTGGATCATACGGTCAGCCACCAGTTCCACTAGTTAGGGTCGCGGGAGGCCGGGGCCGTGGTAGAGGCCGGGGTCGAGGTAGAGGTCGAGGTCGAGGTGTCATTCATAAAACAGTTAGTGAAGCACCTGTAGCACCACCAGTTGCTCCAACTCAGGAGCAGATTCCAGATGTAGTTGAGCCGGCGGGACCAGCTCAGGCAACAACTGTGCCTATTGAGATTCCCGGCCTACAGGAGGCTTTGGCTCAAATATTGACAGTTTGCTCTAGCCTTGCTCAGGTGATTTCGGCTCAGGCCGCACCTGCCACTTGTCAGGCCGGGGGAGGTACTCATACCCCTATTGCCCATACTCTAGATCAGGTAGTGCAGGGACTTTAGATATCGGGGGCACTACCAGCCCAGCCGGCTGCAGCTACTCAGGCCCCGGTAGTCCCCGTTATAGTAGATGATGAGCAGAAGAGACTTGAGAGATTTTGGAGCCTTTAACCTCCATCATTTAGCAGTGCTGAGTCAGAGGATGCTCAGGGTTTCCTGGATAAGTGCCAGCGGATGCTTCTGACAATGGGTATTCTGGAGACTAGTGGAGTCTCGTTCACTACTTTTCAATTTTCTGGGGCTGCCTTCAGATGGTGGGAGGCTTATGAGAGGCGCATACCTGTCAGTGCAGCACCACTTACATGGTAGGAGTTCTCCATTCTCTTTTTGGAGAAGTTTGTGCTACAGACTCGCAGAGAGAAGCTGCGCATGCAGTTTGAGCAGTTACGTAAGGATGGCATGTTTGTGACGTAGTACGAGATGAGATTTTTTGAGTTGTCCCGCCATGCAGTTTGGTTGGTTTCCACTAATACAGAGAGGATTAGGAGGTTCATTGATGGCCTCACGTATCAGCTGCAGTTGCTTATGACTAGGGAGAGGATATCTGGTGCCACTTTTGATGAGGTATTTGACATTGCTCGGCAGATAGAGGTGGTCCATAGCCAGGAGCGTGGTGAGAGGGAGGCCAAGAGACCTCGAGGTTCGGGCAGCTCTGATAGGGTACCTTCTGGAGGGCAGTTGTAAGGCCCCATTAAACTTTCCTAAGGATTTAAGATTTAAATATGTGCCAACGGTATTTGGGAATAACGTATTCGAGTATTAAAGGAGACCTATGGGATATAACCAAATCATTTTGAAATGAAAATATATGTTTAAGGTGTGTTGGAACATATTAAGGAGTTTTGTGAATGAGAAGAATTTATGTGTAACAAGTTGGATATATTAAATGGAAAGAATGTTATTATGTAAACATGGTTTCATACTTATATGAAGGTTTGGAAGTCAATTCAGGTCTATATCATAGCAAGGTATCAATTGAGGGTGAGTGGAGAAGCAAGAAATCGAAAAGAAAATAACTGGGAGCATGCTAGGGATAGTGCAACGCGCGGATTGTGGCACGCCAGCCCAATAAGCAACTTTGAAAACCAGTGAGGTATAGGCATTTGGCGCTGGCACGGGCACGCTACCTCTACCTGAAGATATTCCCTTAAGTACTCACCTTGGGGGTTCATTTCCCGCATTTCACTTGGACGGATTTGGGAGCTCTTATGCACTCTCTCAAGACCACAAACTCCTCCCATCTTCAAGTTAAGCAATTCCCATTATCTTGGTGTGAAATTCCATCATTTCTACACTAGTATTGATGAAATCTACACATAAAATACATAGATGTTCAAGAAATTTCTTCAAGAACTCAAAGGAGGGTTTTGCAAGATTTCTTCCAAAAGGTAATCCTACACCCTTAGACTTACATGTATGGATATATTATGGGAATATGATTATGAATTAAGTATTGGAACTTATGGTATGGTGATTGGAACCCATAATTTCCCAATTTAAATACATAACCATTGTAGAGATTGAAAGGCGATTATTTGATGGAATGTTTGTTGGTTGGGTGTGGATGGATGGTCATGTATGTGATGTTGAAAGTTATGAATTCTTTAAGAATGATGGTGGGATAAATTGTTGGTACATGGTAGTAGTTAGATGAACTAATTCTATGGTTAAGAGGGGTAGAGATTCATGCCTATCAAGTGTTTGATAAAATGTCTAAATGGCCTAAATTATGGTATTTGTTACTAATATTGGTCCCATTGGATGTTTTTATTGTATATTGAAGTTGCTTAGTGCAGTGGATCATTGTAGTATCATTAAGGGACGAATTTGAGGTATGTTGGCTAAACTCTTCTTTAAGAATTGGAACCCCAATATCCTTGTAAGTTCCAAGATATTTATGACAAATCAAGTATTCCGAATAAGTTGGTGTGACAAAGATATATGTTCAATGCGTGTTTCAAATGCTCTTGTTATATTGCATTATAAATTGAGGACGTGTTCCATACTATGGATTGTGTATCTACATGTTATAATTCCAAGTCGTGATTTATGGGGAAATTATTATGCCAAATCGTGTTGAGATTGTGATTGGTTATATATTGGGGTGAGGCGGCATGGCCGCTATGTGTAGGTATTGGTATCGTTGATGAATTTCCACCCGTATATATTGGGGTGAGGCGGCGAGGCCGCTTTGTGTGAAAATAGGTATTGTGTTTACACCTACACCCGCATACATTGGGGTGAGGTGGTAGAGCCGCTTGAGTGAAAATTTGATATTGTGTTTACACCCCCACTCACATATATTACGGTGAGGCGGCAAGGCCGCTTGAGTGGAAATTTGGTATTGTGCTTACACCTCCACCTACACACATTAGGGTGAGGCGGTGGGGCCGCTTTGTGTGAAAATGGTTACAGGGGATCTCATCTTAAATTCTATAAATGTTAATGGCAACTCTTGATAAGCTTGCTTTGGTTTAAACGGGTATCTATGCTATTCTATCGATGTTATGATTTATCATATTCATATTGTACTTCCGATTTCTTAAATTGGTGTTTGATTTTCATACTAGTACTATTCAACATGTAATAACGTCCCTTTTACTGTGGGCACTGCATCTTTAATGGATGAATATGGTTCCACATTGGAGGATATTGGCCAGTGATAGCTGTGTTCATCCTTCCCAGCTGACTTGGTGAGCCCCATCTCATTCCGGGGTTGTGCATATTTTGTTTCGTATGTGTTATCACATTTTGAGGTATAGTCGGAGCCTTTTTGCCGACACTCTCATTGTACGCTTTGGTATTTTAAAGGCTCCGTAGACTAAGTGTGGGTTGTGTATGGGTATTGGGAATGTTAAACAAGTGTTGTTGTGATTAAATCACTTGTTACTCTTTGAACCATTAAGGTGTGTGTGTGTTTTGAGACTTATTAATGGAGTAACTAATGGTAATGAATTGTTATTGTAGACATGATCACCTTATTGTCTAATTAATGAAAATATGTATTATACTTATTCATGGATGAGTTTGGGTAGAAGAAAATCTAACAGGCTTGCTCGGCCGGGTTCACTCGGTTGAGCGCCGGTCGCGCTCCCCGATTCTGGGGCGTGACAAACTTGGTATCAGAGCCTAAGGTTTTAAAGTGTCCTAGGATGTCTCGGATCCGTGTCTAGTAGAGTCTTTCTTATCGGTGTGTCATCGACCACTTCTATAATTAGGATGCTATTTAGGTATTTAGGAATAATACCTTTCTTTCTTGTTCTCGATCGTGCGATAAAGCTGATTGTAAGATTGTTCCTCCTTTAACTCGTGCGTTACTATAATTTTCAGTACATGGCACCTAAGAAGAAGGCAAGAACTGGCCAAAGAGCCAATGTCACCCCGGGAGTGGAAGTTGATCCTATATTTGATGATGCGGGTGAGAACACGAGGGGTGAGGATATTCCCCCAGTTACTACACTGCCTAATTCTACAACAACTGATCAGACCGCACCTATCCCTACACCTACTGAAGGTGCAACAGTTCCTCCAATTGATATTCCAGTTCCATCTCCAGTTCCAGCTTTCGATTCTGGTGTGTCTGATGTTGATCTTAGGGGAGCCATACAGATGTTGACACAGATAGTGGCTTCTCAAGCCCAGAGAACGAGTGTTGGTCCTACTTCTTCCAGTCAGCCAGGGGAATATGCTAGTTCCTGGGTGAACAAGTTTCTTTAGTTAGATCCTCCAGTGTTTACGGGTACTAATCCCGAGGAGGACCCCAGGACTTCATTGATGAGATGCAGATGATTCTCCGAGTTATGCATGCTACAGAGACGGAGGGAGTAGAGTTGGCCTCCTACTGCATGAAAGGGGTGGCCTATTCTTGGTTTGAGTTGTGGGAGGAATCTTGTGAGTAGGGAAACCCTCCAGTAAGGTGGGGTGAGTTCACAGATGCCTTTATGGATCATTTTTTGCCTGCTGAAACTAAGGCAGCCCGTGCCGCTGAGTTTGAAAGCCTGAAGTAGGGTAGTATGAATGTGTGGGAGTATCGTATGGAGTTTGCGCGCCTGTCCAAGTATGCTATTCACATGTTGCCCACTATAGAGGCTAGAGTGCACCAGTTTATACAGGGCCTTAGCCCCTTGGTTATTAATGTGGCCTCTATAGCTGCCTTGAATTCTGATATGAACTATGGTAAGATGGTGGCATTTACTCAGGCCACAAAGACCTACAAATTGAAGAATAGAATGGAGCGTCAGAGTAGCATCAAGGCCTGGTGCGCGGGAAACTTTGGTGGTTCTTCGGGTGGTAGTGATAGGTCTGCATTCAGGTTAGGGTCATCAGGACCATCTCAATCATTCGCTCAGTCTTCGATGAGTGCACATTCCTCAAGACCCAGTCAGGATAATGGGGGACCCCACCAGCATGGTCGGCCCAACAGAAGGTTTCAACAGTGGAGGCTCCCATGACCTAAGTGTGGGAGGATGCACTTTGGGTCCTGCTTCATGGACTTACCTGTATGCTATGGGTGTGGTGTGAGGGGTCACATTCAGAGGGATTGCCGCTCGTCCCGCTGAAATATGGGCAGAGGTGCGGCGCAACCAGCTAATTCTGCAGCTACTACATCCACTGCACCTCCATCTCGAGGCACCCCAGCACCCGCAGAGCATGGTACAGCTAGGGGTAGTGCACAGAATTCGGGAGGACACAATAGATTTTATGCTATGCGGAGGCGTCGGGAATCAGAGACTTCTCCAGATGTTGTCACAGGTATATTGTCTGTTCAATCCCATGATGTATATGCTCTTATTGATCTCGATTCCACTTTGTCATATGTAACTCATTATGTTGCTATGGAATTTGGGATAGAACCAGAACAACTTCATGAGTCATTTTCTGTATCTACTCCGGTTGGTGAGTCTATTTTGGCCGTGCGGGTTTATAGGGATTGTGTTGTCACGTTACGTGGTCGGGACACCATGGCTGATATTATTGAATTGAGAATGGTTGATTTTGATGTGATAATGGGGATGGATTGGATTTATTCTTGTTTTGCCAAACTTTATTCCCGAACTAGGACTGTTAGGTTCAAATTTCCAAAATGAGCCAGTTATTGAGTCGAATGGTGATGAAGTAGTGCCTAAGGGTAGGCTTATTTCTTACCTTAAGGCCACGAAAATGATCAACAAGGGGTGTATTTACCATTTGGTCCGGGTTATGGACAGCGATGCTGAGGCACCTACACTTGAGTCTGTGCCTGTTGTGAATGAATTTCCGGGAGTCTTTCCGGATGAACTCCCTGGGATCCCACCAGACAGGGAGATTGATTTTAGGATTGATGTGATGCTAGAAACGCATCCTATATCTATTCCACCCTACAGAATGGCACCGACAGAATTGAAGGAGCTAAAGGAACAATTGAGAGATTTGTTGGAAAAGGGTTTCATCCGGCCAAGTGTGTCGCCTTGGGGCGCACCAGTCCTTTTTGTAATAAAGAAAGATGGGTCATTGAGAATGTGTATTGACTATCGATAGCTTAACAAGGTCACAATCAAGAATAAGTACCCACTTCCAAGGATAGATGACTTGTTTGACAAATTGCAGGGTGCTAGGTACTTCTCCAAGATTGATTTAAGATTCGGATATCACTAATTGAAGATCAGGGAGCAAGATGTTCCGAAAACCGCTTTTAGAACCCGATATGGGCACTTTGAATTTTTGGTAATGTCTTCTGGGCTAACAAATGCCCAACAACTTTCATGGACCTTATGAATCGAGTCTTCAAGCCTTTTCTTGACTCCTTTGTGATAGTGTTTATTGATGATATCCTTGTATATTCACACAATCGAGAGGACCATGACGATTATCTCAGGGTAGTTCTGCAAACCCTATATCAGCACAAGTTATATGCAAAGTTTTTGAAGTGTGAATTTTGGCTTAAATCTGTCACATTCGTAGGTCATGTAGTCTCTAGTGAAGGAATTATGGTTGATCCTCAAGAGATTGCGGCTGTAAGGAATTGTCCGAGGCCTGCAACTCCAACAGAGATTCGCAGTTTCTTAGGCTTAGCTGGGTATTATAGTAAATTTGTGGAGTGGTTTTCTACCCTTGCCCCTCCGTTGACTAGATTGACTCAGAAGGCAGTTAAATTCCCATGGTTAGATGCTTGTGAAAGGAGTTTCCAGGAGCTGAAATCAAGATTGACTATAACACTGGTGTTGACCTTACCAGAGGGTGCAAATGGATTTGTGGTATATTGTGATGCTTCAAGAATTGGGCTTGGGTGTGTATTAATGCAACATGGCAAGGTGATAGATTATGCTTCTAGGCAACTCAAGAATCACGAAAAGAATTATCCAACACATGACTTAGTACTTGCAACGGTAGTATTTGCGTTGAAGATTTGGCGTCATTACCTTTATGGGACCATGTGGATATATTCACGGACCATAAGAGCCTTCAATATATTTTCAAACAGAAGGAATTGAATCTGATGCAGAGAAGATGGCTTGAGTTACTCAAAGAATATGACATCGGTATCCTATATCACCCGGGAAAGGCCAATGTTGTGGCGGATGTTCTTAGCCAAAAATCTATGGGTAGTTTAGCACACTTGGAGGCATATCAAAGGCCATTGGCCAAGGAAGTTCATCGATTGGCTAGTTTGGGAGTTTGTCTTGCCGACTCTAGTGAAGGAGGGGTGATTGTACAAAATAGGGTTGAATCATCGCTTGTTGTGGAAGTCAAAGAGAAGCAATACAACGATCCATTGTTTGTACAATTGAAGGAGGGGATTCATAAACATAAGACTATGGCTTTTTCTCTTGGCTTGGATGATGGCAGGCTAAGGTACCAAGGGCGGTTATGTGTTCCAAATATGGATGGTCTCCGGGAAAGAATTATGACTAAAGCTCACACTTTTAGGTATTCCGTGCACCCGGGCTCTACAAAAATGTATCATGATCTCAAGGAAGTCTATTGGGGGAATGCATGAAGAGGAATGTGGCGGACTTTGTGGCAAGATGTCCGAATTTTCAACAAGTAAAGGCCGAACACCAACGACCAGTGGGTTGGCACAGAACATAGAAATTCCAATGTGGAAGTGGGAAATGATTAATATGGACTTTGTGGTAGGATTTTCAACGAATTTGTGGAAATGATTAATGTGGACTTTGTGGTAGGACTTTGTGGAAATGATTAATATGGACTTTGTGGTAGAAATTCCAATGTAGAAATTCCAACGAATTTTCATTAGTGCATCCGTTGTTTCATGTGTCTATGTTAAAGAAAGTAGTTGGAGACCCGACACTCACTGTTCCAGTTGAGACTATTGAGGTTAGTGAGAAATTGACTTATGAAGAGATTCCAGTTTCTATTACTGATCGATAAGTCCAAAGGTTGAGAAATAAAGAAATTGCCTCCTTGAAAATGCTATGGCGAAACCAACAGGTTGAAGAGGCTAATTGGGAATCCGAGGAAGAAATAAAGAAAAAGTATCCTTATTTGTTTGAACAGCCATGTATTTATAAAGTTTTATTATATGAAAATTCTAAGAGCTACCTTCTATGAATTATGTATCATTTGTACAGTTAATGTTAAGGGTGTTCCTTTTCTGGTTAATATATTGCTTAAGATGCCACGGTTGGTATTGTTCTTGTGTTATATTGCATCATCGATTATGTATATATTGTTAGGATTGGTTTCTAGGATTCTCTGACAGGTAGATAGGCCCAGTTATAGGGGAGACTCTGGCGAAATGTTAGGTAATTTAGGGAGTTAGCCAAATTTTTGGAATTGTTGGTGTGTGAAGTAACATTTGGGTCACATTGGATGCTAATGGAGGATCATGACCCTCATTCGAGGACGAATGATCCTAAGCGGGGGAGAATGTAGGGCCCCGTTAAACTTTCCTAAGGATTTAAGATTTAAATATGTGCCAACGGTATTTGGGAATAATGTATTCGAGTATTAAAGGAGACCCATGGGATATAACCACATCATTTTGAAATGAAAATATATGTTTAAGGTGTGTTGGAACATATTAAGGAGTTTTGTGAATGGGAAGAATTTGTGTGTAACAAGTTGGATACATTAAATGGAAAGAATGTTATTATGTAAACATGGTTTCATACTTATATGAAGGTTTGGAAGTCAATTCGGGTCTATATCATAGCAGGGTATCAATTGAGGGTGAGTGGAGAAGCAAAAAATCGAAAAGAAAATAACTAGGAGTGTGCTAGGGATAGTGCAATGCGCAGATTGTGGCATGCTAGCCCTCTCAGAAACTTTGAAAACTAGTGAAGTATAGGCATTTGGCTCTGGCACGTGCACGCTACCCCTACCTGAAGATTTTCCCTTAAGTACTCACCTTGGGGGTTCATTTCCCCAATTTCACTTGGACGGATTTGGGAGCTCTTCTCCACTCTCTCAAGACCACCAACTCCTCCCATATTCAAGGTAAGCAATCCCCATTATCTTGGTGTGAAATTCCATCATTTCTACACTAGTATTGATGAAATCTACACATAAAATACATAAATCTTCAAGAAATTTCTTCAAGAACTCAAATGAGGGTTTTGCAAGATTTCTTCCAAAAGGTAATCCTGCACCCTTAGACTTACATGTATGGATATATTATGGGAATATAAGTATGAATTAAGTATTGGAACTTATGGTATGGTTATTGGAAGCCATAAGTTTCCAATTTAAATACATAACCATTGTAGAGATTGAAAGGTAATTATTTGGTGGAATTTTTGTTGGTTGGGTGTGGATGGATTGTCATGTATCTGATGTTGAAAGTTATGAATTGTTTAAGAATGATGGTGGGATAAATTGTTGGTAAATGGTAGTAGTTAGATGAACTAATTCTATGGTTAAGAGGGGTAGAGATTCGTGCCTACTAGGTGTTTGATAAAATATCTAAATGGCCTAAATTATGGAATTTGTTACTAATATTGGTCACATTGGATGTTGTTATTGTAGATTGAAGTTTCTTAGTGTAGTGGATCGTTGTAGTATCATTAAGGGATGAATTTGAGGTATTTTGGCTAAACTCTTCTTTAAGAATTGGAATCCCAATATCCTTGTAATTCTAAGATATTTATGACAAATCAAGTATTCCGAATAAGTTTTGTGAAAAATATATATGTTCAATTCGTGTTTTAAATGCTCTTATTATATTGCATTATAAATTGAGGATGTGTTCCAAACTATGGATTGTGTATCTACATGTTATAATTCCAAGTCGTGATTTATGGGGAAATTATTATGCCAAATCGTGTTGAGATTGTGATTGGGATTACACCTCCACCTGCATACATTGGGGTTAGGAGGAAATACCGCTTTGTGTATAAATTTGGTATTGTTGTTGCACCACCACCCACCTATATATATTGGGGTGAGGCGGCATGGCCGTTATGTGTAAGTATTGGTATCGTTGATTAATTTCCACCCACATATATTAGGGTGAGGCGGCGAGGCCGCTTTATGTGAAAATGGGTATAGTGTTTACACCTTCACCCGCATACATTGGGGTGAGGTGGAAGGGCCGCTTGAGTGGAAATTTGATATTATGTTTACACCTCCACCCGCATACATTGGGGTGAGGTGGTAGAGCCGCTTGAGTGAAAATTTGATATTGTGTTTACACCTCCACTCACATATATTACGGTGAGGCGGCAGGGCCGCTTGAGTGGAAATTTGGTATTGTGCTTACACCTCCACCTACATACATTGGGGTGAGGCGGTGGGGCCGCTTTGTGTGAAAATGGTTACAGGGGATCTCATCTTAAATTCTATAAATGTTAATGGCAACTCTTAATAAGCTTGCTTTGGTTTAAACGGGTATCTATGCTATTCTATCGACGTTATGATTTATCATATTCATATTGTACTTTCGATTTCTTAAATTGGAGTTTGATTTTCATACTAGTACTATTCAACATGTACTAACGTCCCTTTTACTGTGGGCGCTGCATCTTTAATGGATGCATATGGTTCCACATCGGAGGATATTGGCCAGTGATAGTGGTGTTCATCCTTCCCAGCTGACTTGGTGAGCCCCATCTCATTCCGGGGTTGTGCATCTTTTGTTTCGTATGTGTTATCACATTTTGAGGTATAGTCGGAGCATTGTTGCCGACATTCTCATTGTACGCTTTGGTATTTTAAAGGCTCCGTAGACTAAATGTGGGTTGTGTATGGGTATTGGGAATGTTAAACAAGTGTTGTTGTGATTAAATCACTTGTTACACTTTGAACCATTAAGGGGTATGTGTGTGTGTTTTGGGACTTATTAATGGAGTAACTAATGGTAATGAATTGGTATTGTAGACATGATCACCTTATTGTCTAATTAACAAAAATATGTATTATACTTATTCATGGATGAGTTTCGGTAGAAGAAAATCTAACAGGCTTGCTCGATCGGGTTCACTCGGTTGAGCGCCGGTCGTGCTCCCCGATTCTGGGGCGTGACAAACTTGGTATCAGAGCCTAAGGTTTTAAAATGTCCTAGGATGTCTCGGATCCGTGCCTAGTAGAGTCTTTCTTATCGGTGTGTCATCGACCACTTCTATAATTAGGATGCTATTTGGGTATTTAGGAATAATACCTTTCTTTCTTGTTCTCGATCGTGCGATAAAACTGATTGTAAGATTGTTCCTCCTTTAACTCGTGCATTACTATAATTTTCAGTACATGGCACCTAAGAAGAAGGCAAGAACTGGCCAAAGATTGTTCCGCATGTCTGATGTTGATCTTAGGGGAGCCATACAGATGTTGACACAGATAGTGGCTTATCAGGCCCAGAGAACGAGTGTTGGTCCTACTTCTTCCAGTCAGCCAGGGGAATATGCTAGTTCCAGGGTGAAAAAGTTTCTTCAGTTAGATCCTCCAGTGTTTACGGGTACTGATCCCGAGGAGGACCTCCAGGACTTCATTGATGAGATGCACACAATTCTCCGGGTTATGCATGCTACAGAGACGGAGGGAGTAGAGTTGGCCTCCTACTGCATGAAAGGGGCGGCCTTTCTTGGTTTGAGTTTTGGGAGGAATCTCGTGAGTAGGGAAACCCTCTGGTAAGGTGGGGTGAGTTCACATATGCCTTTATAGATCATTTCTTGCCTGCCGAAACTAAGGCAGCCCGTGCCGCTGAGTTTGAAAGCCTGAAGCAGGGTAGTATGAATGTGTGGGAGTATCATATGGAGTTTGCGCGCCTGTCCAAGTATGCTATTCACATGTTGCCCACTATAGAGGCTAGAGTGCACCAGTTTATACAGGGCCTTAGCCCCTTGGTTATTAATGTGGCCTCTATAGCTGCCTTGAATTCTGATATGAACTATGGTAAGATGGTGGCATTTGCTCTGGCCACAAAGACCTGCAAATAGAAGAATAGAATGGAGCGTCAGAGTAGCATCAAGGCCCGGTGTGCGGGAAACTTTGGTGGTTCTTCGGGTGGTGGTGATAGGTCGGCATTCAGGTTAGGGTCATCAGGACCATCTCAATCATTCGCTCAGTCTTCGATGAGTGCACATTCCTCAAGACCCAGTTAGGATAACGGGGGGCCCCACCAGCATGGTCGGCCCAACAGAAGGTTTCAACAGCGGAGGCTCCCATGCCCTAAGTGTGGGAGGATGCACTTTGGGTCCTGCTTCATGGACTTACCTGTATGCTATGGGTGTGGTGTGAGGGGTCACATTCAGAGGGATTGCTGCTCGTCCCGCCAAAATATGGGCAGAGGTACGGCGTAACCAACTAATTCTGCAGCTACTACATCCACTTCACCTCCATCTCGAGGCACTCCAGCACCCGCAGAGCGTGGTGCAGCTAGGGGTAGTGCACAGAATTCGGGAGGACACAATAGATTTTATGCTATGCGGAGGCGTCGGGAATCGGAGACTTCTCTAGATGTTGTCACAGGTATATTGTCTGTCCAATCCCATGATGTATATGCTCTTATTGATCTCGATTCCACTTTGTCTTATGTCACTCCTTATGTTGCTATGGAATTTGGGATAGAACCAGAACAACTTCATGAGTCATTTTCTGTATCTACTCCGGTTGGTGAGTCTATTGGCCGTGCGGGTTTATAGGGATTGTGTTGTCACGTTACGTGGTCGGGACACCGTGGACGATCTTATTGAATTGAGAATGGTTGATTTTGATGTGATAATGGGGATGGATTGGATTTATTCTTGTTTTGCCAAACTTGATTCCCGAACTAGGACTGTTAGGTTCAAATTTACAAAATGAGCCAATTATTGAGTCGAAGGGTGATGAAGTAGTGCCTAAAGGTAGGCTTATTTCTTACCTTAAGGCCACGAAAATGATCAACAAGGGGTGTATTTACCATTTGGTCCGGGTTACAGACAGCGATGTTGAGGCACCTACACTTGAGTCTGTGCCTGTTGTGAATGAATTTCCGGGAGTCTTTCCGAATGAACTCCCTGGGATCCCACCAGACAGGGAGATTGATTTTGGGATTGATGTGATGCTAGACACACATCCTATATCTATTCCACCCTACAGTATGGCACCGACAGAATTGAAGGAGCTAAAGGAACAATTGAGAGATTTGTTAGAAAGGGGTTTCATCCGGCCAAGTGTGTCGCCTTAGGGCGCACCAGTCCTTTTTGTAATAAAGAAAGATGGGTCACTGAGAATGTGTATTGACTATCGACAACTTAACAAGGTCACAATCAAGAATAAGTACCCACTTCCAAGGATAGATGACTTGTTTGACCAATTTTAGGGTGATAGATACTTCTCCAAGATTGATTTAAGATTCGGATATCACTAATTGAAGATCAGGGAGCAAGATGTTCCGAAAACCGCTTTTAGAACCCGATATGGGCACTTTGAATTTTTGGTAATGTCTTCTGGGCTAACAAATGCCCAACAACTTTCATGGACCTTATGAATCGAGTCTTCAAGCCTTTTCTTGACTCCTTTGTGATAGTGTTTATTGATGATATCCTTGTATATTCACACAATCGAGAGGACCATGACGATTATCTCAGGGTAGTTCTACAAACCCTATATCAGCACAAGTTATATGCAAAGTTTTTGAAGTGTGAATTTTGGCTTAAATCTGTCACATTCGTAGGTCATGTAGTCTCTAGTGAAGGAATTATGGTTGATCCTCAAGAGATTGCGGCTGTAAGGAATTGTCCGAGGCCTGCAACTCCAACAGAGATTCGCAGTTTCTTAGGCTTAGCTGGGTATTATAGAAAATTTGTGGAGTGGTTTTCTACCCTTGCCCCTCCGTTGACTAGATTGACTCAGAAGGCAGTTAAATTCCCATGGTTAGATGCTTGTGAAAGGAGTTTCCAGGGGCTAAAATCAAGATTGACTACAACACTGGTGTTGACCTTACCAGAGGGTGCAAATGGATTTGTGGTATATTGTGATGCTTCAAGAATTGGGCTTGGGTGTATATTAATGCAACATGGCAAGGTGATAGCTTATCTTCTAGGCAACTCAAGAATCATGAAAAGAATTATCCAACACATGACTTAGTACTTGCAACGGTGGTATTTTTGTTGAAGATTTAGCGTCATTACCTTTATGGGATCCATGTGGATATATTCACGGACCATAAGATCCTTCAATATATTTTCAAACAAAAGGAATTGAATCTGATGCAGAGAAGATGACTTGAGTTACTCAAAGAATACGACATCGATATCCTATATCACCCGGGAAAGGCCAATATTATGGCGGATGCTCTTAGCCAAAAATCTATGGGTAGTTTAGCACACTTGGAGGCATATCAAAGTCCATTGGCCAAGGAAGTTCATCGATTGGCTAGTTTGGGAGTTTGTCTTGCTGACTCTAGTGAAGGAGGGGTGATTGTACAAAATAGGGTTGAATCATCGCTTGTTGTGTAAGTCAAAGAGAAGCAATACAACGATCCATTGTTTGTACAATTGAAGGAGGGGATTCATAAACATAAGACTATGGCTTTTTCTCTCATCTTGGATGATGGTAGGCTAAGGTACCAAGGGCGGTTATGTTTTCCAAATATGGATGGTCTCCGGGAAAGAATTATGACTGAAGCTCACACTTCTAGGTATTCCGTGCACCCGAGCTCTACAAAAATGTATCATGATCTCAAGGAAGTCTATTGGTGGAATGCATGAAGAGGAATGTGGCGGACTTTATGGCAAGATGTCCGAATTTTCAACAAGTAAAGGCCGAACACCAACGACCAGTGGGTTGGCACAGAACATAGAAATTCCAATGTGGAAGTGGGAAATGATTAATATGGACTTTGTGGTAGGATTACCGTGCCATCCACACAGGTTTGACTCAATTTGGGTGATTGTGGACCGACTCACGAAATCAGCTCACTTTTTTGCCGGTTAAGGCTACCGACGCAACGGAATAATATGCTCAGTTGTATATCAAAGAAATAGTCAGGTTGCATGGCACTCCAGTTTCCATCATTTCTGATCGGGGAGCACAATTCACTGCTAATTGTTGGAAGAAAGTTCAGCAAGGTTTAGGTAATCAGGTGAATCTTAGTACAACCTTTCACCCGCAGACTGACGGGCAGGCAGAGCGGACTATTCAGACACTTGAGGATATGTTGCACGCTTTTGTTCTAGACTTCGGAGGTAGCTGGGATGATCATTTTCCACTCATAGAATTTTCCTACAATAATAGTTAGCATGCTATCATTTAGATGGCACCGTTCGAGGCTTTATTTGGAAGGAGATGTAGATCTCCCATTGGGTGGTTTGAAATTGGGGAAACAGAATTGATAGGGCCAGACCTCGTGCATCAAGCTGTGGAAAAAGTTAAGATCATTAAGGAGCGATTGAAAACTACTCAGAGTCATCAAAAGTCATAATCGGATGTTCGTCATAGGGATTTGGAGTTCAAAGAAGATGATTGGGTATTCTTGATAGTTTCCCCCATGAAAGGTGTAATGCGATTTGGTAAGAAAGGGAAATTAAGTCTGAGGTATGTCGGACCGTACAAAATCATTCAGAAGATCGGTAAGGTGGCGTACAAACTTGAGCTACCGCCTGAAATGTCATTAGTGCATCCGGTGTTTCATGTGTCTATGTTAAATAAAGTAGTTGGAGACCCGACACTCACTGTTCCAGTTGAGACTATTGAGGTTAATGAGAAATTGACTTATGAAAAGATTCCAGTTTCTATTACTGATCGACAAGTCAGAAGGTTGAGAAATAAAGAAATTGCCTCCTTGAAAATGCTATGGCGAAACCAACAGGTTGAAGAGGCTACTTGGGAATCCGAGGAAGAAATAAAGAAAAAGTATCCTTATTTGTTTGAATAGCCATGTATTTATAAAGTTGTATTATATGAAAATTCTAAGAGCTACCTTCTATGAATTATGTATCATTTGTACAGTTGATGTTAAGGGTGTTCCTTTTCTGGTTAATATATTGCTTATGATGCCACGGTTGGTATTGTTCTTGTGTTATATTGCATCATCAATTATGTATATATTGTTAGGATTGGTTTCTAGGATTCTCTGACAGGTAGATAGCCCCAGTTATAGGGGAGACTCTGGCGAAATGTTAGGAAATTTAGGGAGTTAGCCATATTTTTGGAATTGTTGGTGTGCGAAGTAACATTTGGGTCACATTGGATGCTAATGGAGGATCATGACCCTCATTCGAGGACGAATGATCCTAAGCGGGGGAGAATGTAGGGCCCCGTTAAACTTTCCTAAGGATTTAAGATTTAAATATGCGCCAACAGTATTTGGGAATAACGTATTGGAGTATTAAAGGAGACCTATGGGATATAACCATATCATTTTGAAATGAAAATATATGTTTAAGGTGTGTTGGAACATATTAAGGAGTTTTGTGAATGGGAAGAATTTGTGTGTAACAAGTTGGATACATTAAATGGAAAGAATGTTATTATGTAAACATGGTTTCATACTTATATGAAGGTTTGGAAGTCAATTCGGGTCTATATCATAGCAGGGTATCAATTGAGGGTGAGTGGAGAAGCAAGAAATCGAAAAGAAAATAACTAGGAGTGTGCTAGGGATAGTGCAACGCGCAAATTGTGGCATGCTAGCCCTCTCAGCAACTTTGAAAACTATTGAAGTATAGGCATTTGGCACTGGAACGTGCACGCTACCCCTACCTGAAGATTTTCCCTTAAGTACTCACCTTGGGGGTTCATTTCCCCAATTTCACTTGGACGGATTTGGGAGCTCTTCTCCACTCTCTCAAGACCACCAACTCCTCCCATATTCAAGGTAAGCAATCCCCATTATCTTGGTGTGAAATTCCATCATTTCTACACTAGTATTGATGAAATCTACACATAAAATACATATATATTCAAGAAATTTCTTCAAGAACTCAAATGAGGGTTTTGCAAGATTTCTTCCAAAAGGTAATCCTGCACCCTTAGACTTACATGTATGGATATATTATGGGAATATAAGTATGAATTAAGTATTGGAACTTATGGTATGGTGATTGGAAGCCATAAGTTCCCAATTTAAATACATAACCATTGTAGAGATTGAAAGGTAATTATTTAGTGGAATGTTTGTTGGTTGGGTGTGGATGGATGGTCATGTATCTGATGTTAAAAGTTATGAATTGTTTAAGAATGATGGTGGGATAAATTGTTGGTAAATGGTAGTAGTTAGATGAACTAATTCTATGGTTAAGAGGGGTAGAGATTCGTGCCTACTAGGTGTTTGATAAAATGCCTAAATGGCCTAAATTATGGAATTTGTTACTAATATCGGTCACATTGGATGTTGTTATTGTAGATTGAAGTTTCTTAGTGTAGTGAATCGTTGTAGTATCATTAAGGGACGAATTTGAGGTATTTTGGCTAAACTCTTCTTTAAGAATTGGAATCCCAGTATCCTTGTAATTCTAAGATATTTATGACAAATCAAGTATTCCGAATAAGTTTTTGTGAAAAATATATATGTTCAATTTGTGTTTTAAATGCTCTTATTATATTGCATTACAAATTGAGGACGTGTTCCAAACTATGTATTGTGTATCTACATGTTATAATTCCAAGTCGTGATTTATGGGGAAATTATTATGCCAAATCGTGTTGAGATTGTGATTGGGATTACACCTCCACCCGCATACATTGGGGTGAGGCGGCAATGCCGCATTGTGTATAAATTTGGTATTGTTGTTGCACCACCACCCACATATATATATATTGGGGTGAGGCGGCATGGCCGTTATGTGTAGGTATTGGTATCGTTGATTAATTTCCACCCGCATATATTGGGGTGAGGCGGCGAGGCCGCTTTATGTGAAAATGGGTATAGTGTTTACACCTTCACCCGCATACATTGGGGTGAGGTGGAAGGGCCGCTTGATTGGAAATTTGATATTATGTTTACACCTCCACCCGCATATATTGGGGTAAGGCGGCAGGGCCGTTTGAGTGGAAATGTGGTATTGTGCTTACACCTTTACCTACATACATTGGGGTGAGGCGGCGGGGCCGCTTTGTTTGAAAATGGTTACAGGGGATCTTATCTTAAATTCTATAAACGTTAATGGCAGCTCTTGATAAGCTTGCTTTGGTTTAAATGGCTATCTATTCTATTCTATCGAAGTTATGATTTATCATATTCATATTACACTTCCGATTTATTAAATTGATGTTTGATTTTCATACTAGTACTATTCGACGTGTACTAACGTCCCTTTTGCCGGGGGTGCTGCATCTTTAATGGATGCAGGTGGTTCCACAATGGAGGATATTGCCCAGTGACACCGGTGTTCATCCTTCCCAGCTAAATTGGTGAGCCCTATCTCATTCCGGGGTTGTGCATCTTTTGTTTCGTATGTGTTATCACATTTGGAGGTATCGCCGGAGCCTTGTTGCCGGCACTATCATTGTACTCTTTGGTATTTTAAAGGCTCCGTATACTAAGTGTGGGTTATGTATGGGTATTGGGAATGTTAAACAAATATTGTTGTGATTAAATCACTTGTTACACTTTGAACCATTAAGGTGTGTGTGTGTGTTTTGAGACTTATTAATGGAGTAACTAATGGTAATGAATTGGTATTGTAGACATGATCACCTTATTGTCTAATTAATGAATATATGTATTATCCTTATTCATGGATGAGTTTGGGTAGAAGTAAATCTAACAGGCTTGCTCGGTCGGGTTCACTTGGTTGAGTGCCGGTCGTGCTCCCCGATTTTGGGGCGTGACAACAATCCTACCATAACAGGGGTCGTCCTTACACACACGCTCAAACGGGTTTTCCAGTTCACCGTGGTGCATCATCCAGCCATGGTTCATACAGTTCTCATCAGGGTCAATCATCTCTAAGTGCACTTCCAGCCCAGAGTACGCCCTGTGCTCCCTCAGTTTAGGGATCATCTGTGCTAGGTTCTTCTGGTAGTTATTCTGGTTCTCAAGGTTTGCCTCAGAACTTACCGGCCTTTTCAGAGAGGGGTTGCTTTGAGTGTGGATACTTGGGCCACATAAAGAGATATTGTCCCCGCCTTACGGGAGGTCCAGTTCAGCAGAGGAGTCATGTTACGACTTCTGTACCAGTTGCTCCACTACCTGGCTAGCCAGCTCGGGGTGGGGCTCAGTCAGCTAGGGGTCACCCATGAGGGGGAGGCCGATCAGGTGGCAGTCATGCCCGATTCTATGCTTTTCCTGCCAGACCAGATGCTATTGCTTCAGATGCAGTGATCACAGGTATTGTCTCAGTGCGCCACAGGGAGACATCTATATTATTTGACCCTGGTTCTACTTATTCGTATGCATCATTGTACTTTACTCATTATTTAGATATTCCCCGTGAGCTTTCTAGTGTTTTAGTCACCTTTCAATGGCTCCCTTAATTATGTGCGAGGAATTGCCCTATTGAGTAATGGGAAGCGGGCTAATCCCCGAAAATGCCCCGCCCGTCTCACCCTAGACTGAGACTCGCTCTTCTCGTCCAAAAGAATAGTTGTCTTCCTGGTCTCCATTCATTATTAAAAAAAAAAAACTTTCCTGAACCAAAACTGGGGGAGGATGAGAGGAAATGAAGCAATTTTTGCCTTCTAGCCAGCAGTTGCCGGATTAGCCTTCGGACGTATTGCACTAACAGAACGACTTCTATGCTTAATCTTAAGCTTTTCTTCAATAATTTAGTCAATTAGTCTTATTAAGATAAGCTTCATTCAGATCGATTCCAGTTGCCGCTACGCCACATCAATCCGTTATGGCTCGACAAAGAGGTTTCAAGATACCAGGCGACCAAGTGAAAAACAAAAGCTCCGAGCAAATCTTCTAGAGAGCGTACCCTTAGTTTCGACTCTTTCTCTATTCTAAAAATAGAAGGAGCGTAGCAGCCAGAAAGAGAAAGAAATCCCCTCTTCCGCTTAAGGCACCGAAGTCCCTGAGCTAATATCAATAGTCCTTAGTTTCACATATATGTGCATCTATGCCGGTGGGCGATACTATTATGGTGGATCGTGTGTATCGGTCGCGTGTGGTAACTATTGGGGGACTAGAGACTAGAGTTGATCTATTATTTCTTAGTATGGTGGATTTCGATGTAATCCTAGGTATGTATTGGTTGTCCCTATTCTATGTTATTCTGGACTGTCACGCAAAAACCGTGACGTTGGTAATGCCGGGGTTGCCAAAGGTCGAATGGAGAGGTTCTCTAGATTATGTTCCCAGTAGGGTAATTTCTTATTTGAAGGCCCAACGTATGGTGGGGAAGGGGTGTTTGTCATATTTGTCCTTTGTGTGAAATATTGATGCAGATACCCATAATATTGATTCAGTATCGGTAGTGAGAGACTTTCCGGATGTATTTCCTGCAGACCTGCCAGTTATGCCACCTGACAGGGATATTGATTTCGGTATTGACTTGGTGTCGGGTACACTGCCCATTTCTATTCCTCCATATCATATGGCACCAGTTGAATTGAAAGAATTGAAAGAGCAACTTCAGGAACTTCTTGATAAGGGGTTTATTAGGCCTAGTGTGTCTCCTTGGGATGCACCGGTTCTGTTTGTGAAAAAGAAAGATGGTACTATGCGGATGTGCATCGATTACAGGAAACTAAATAAAGTTACAATCAAGAATAAGTATCCTTTGCCTCATATTGATGATTTATTTGACCAGCTTCAGGGAGCGAGGGTATTCTCCAAAATTGATTTGAGATCCGGGTATCACCAGTTAAAAATTCGGGATTCGTATATTCTAAAGATAACATTCAGGACTCGTTATGGTCACTATGAATTTCTCGTGATGTCGTTTGGGCTGACCAACGCCCCCACATCATTTATGCACTTGATGAATTCTAGCCATATCTTGATTTAGTGACATTCATGTATTCTAGCCATATCTTGATTTATCCGTCATAGTATTTATTGATGATATCCTGGTGTACTCACGTAGCCAGGAGGAGCATGCACAACACTTGAGTATTATATTACAAAGGATGAGAGATGAGAGACTGTATGCCAAATTCTCTAAGTGTGAGTTCTGGCTTAGTTCGGTGGCATTCTTAGGACACATAGTGTCTAGTGAAGGAATTAAGGTGGATCCGAAGAAAATAGAGGCAGTTTAGAGTTGGCCCAGGCCATCTTCAACTACTGAGATTCGAAGTTTTCTCGGCTTGGCCGGTTATTATCATCTCTTTGTGGAGGATTTCTCGTCTATTGCATCGCCTATGACTAAATTGACCCAGAAAGGTGCTCCGTTCAAATGGTCGGATGAATGTGAAGAGAGCTTTCAGAAGCTCAAGATAGATTTGACTACATCCCTAGTATTGGTGTTGCCTACAGGTTCAGGGTCTTATACAGTGTATTGTGATGCATCACGTATTGGTCTCGGCGCAGTGCTGATGCAAGACGGTATGGTGATTGCCTACGCGTCCCGACAATTAAAGGTACATGAGATGAATTATCCGGTCCATGACCTTAAGTTAGCAGCTATTGTTCATGCCTTGAAGATTTGGCGGCATTATTTGTATGGTGTCCATTGTGAGGTATATACCGATCACCGGAGTCTACAACATCTGTTTAAACAAACAGATGTTGTAATTATCCGGTCCATGACCTTAAGTTAGCAGCTATTGTTCATGCCTTGAAGATTTGGCGGCATTATTTGTATGGTGTCCATTGTGAGGTATATACCGATCACCGGAGTCTACAACATCTGTTTAAACAAAAGGATCTTAATTTCCGGCAGCGGAGGTGGTTGGAGTTGCTTAAGGATTATGATATCACCATTCTCTATCATCCCGGAAAGGCCAATATGGTGGCCGATGCCTTGAGTCATAAGGCGGTGAGTTTGGACAGCTTAGCATACTTACTGGTAGTAGAGAAGCCTTTAGCCTTGGAGGTTCAGGCCTTGGCCAACCAGTTTGTCATATTGGATGTTTCCGAGTCGAGCCGAGTTTTGGCTTGTGTGGTTTATCAGTCTTCTCTTTATGATCGTATCAAAGAACGTCAGTATGATGACCCCCATCTACTTGTCCTTAGGGAGACGGTTCAGCACGGTGATGCTAACGAAGTCCCTATTGGGGATGACATTGTATTACGGATGCAGGGTAGGCTATGTGTGACTAATGTAGATGGTTTGCATGAGTTGATTCTCCAGGAGGCTCACAGTTCGCGGTACTCCATTCATCCAGATGCCGCGAAGATGTATCATGATTTGAGGAAGCACTATTGGTGGAGGTGAATGAAGAAAGATATAGTTGGGTTTGCAGCTCGGTGTTTAAATTGTCAACAAGTGAAGTGTGAGCATCAAAGGCCGGGCGGATTGCTTCAGATACTTTAAATTCCAAAATGGAAGTGGGAGCGTATTACCATGGACTTCGTAGTTGGGCTCCCACGGACTTTGAGAAAGTTCGACGCTATTTGGGTGATTGTAGATTGGTTGATCAAGTCCGCACATTTTATTCCAATTGGTACTACTTATTCTTCGGAGCGATTGGCTGAGATTTATATCCGTGAGATTGTTTGCCTACACGGGGTGCCAGTGTCCATCATTTCGGACCGGGGCACGTAGTTTACATCACAGTTTTGGAGAGCACTGCAACGAGAATTGGGCACACAGGTTCAGTTGAGTACAATATTTCACCCTCAAACGGACAGTCTTAGCACGCTATTCAAATATTGGAAGATATGCTACGCGCTTGTGTTGTAGACTTTGGGGGTTCTTGGGATAAATTTCTGCCCCTCGCGGAGTTTACTTACAATAACAGCTACCAATCGAGCATTCAGATGGCTCCGTATGAGGCTTTATATGGGAGACGATGTCAGTCTCCGGTGGGTTGATTTGAGCCGGGTGAGACTAGGCTATTGTGTACTGACTTGGTTCAGGATGCTCCGGAGAAGGTTAAATTGATCCAGGAGCGGCTTCGCACGACGCAATCTAGACAGAAGAGTTATGCCGACCGGAAGGTCCGTGATGATGCTTACATGATTGGGGAGAAGGTTCTGCTCAAGAATTCGCCCATTAAGGGTGTGTTGAGGTTCGGGAATAAGGGCAAGTTGAGCCCTCGATATATTGGGCCTTTTGAAATACTTAAGAAGATTGGAGAGTTGGCTTATGAACTTGCATTTCCGCCTAGTCTATCGAGTGTTCATCCAGTGTTTCATCTATCTATTCTCCGGAAGTATGTCGGGGATCCGTCTCATATTTTGGATTTCAACACAGTATAGTTGGATGGTAATTTGACTTATGATATGGAGCCGGTGGCCATTTTAGACCGGCAGGTTTGAAAGTTGAGATCAAAGAACATAGCTTCAGTGAAAGTGTAGTGGAGAGGCCAGCCAGTCGGAGAAGCTACTCTGGAGACTTAGCGGGAGATGCAGAGCAAATATCCACACCTATTTTAGACTCCAGGTATAATTCTAAATCCGTTCGAGGACGAACGTTTATTTAAGAGGGGTAGAATGTAACGACCTGGTCTGTCATTTTGAGTATTACAACCCTGTTCCCCCATTTACTGCTCAATTTATGCTTTACTGTTGTTATGTGACTTGTCGGGGTGATTAGTTCGGATCCAATGAGGTTTTAGAATGATTTGGAACACTTAGTTCCAAGGTTTAGAACTTAAGTTAAAAAGGTTGACCGGATGTTGACTTATGTGTAACGACCCCAGAGAATGTTTGCTAAGGAAATTAAGGTTTTGTGGTGCCGAGGTAGATCAATTAGTACAAAGGTTGTAGAAAATTCTCGCGGCGAGCTTGCGAGCAGCGGCTCAGACTTTTTGGGTTGAACAATGCGCCGTGGAGTTAAGGACAATTTTTGCTGGAAAAACAAGTCATTTATGTGGCCTACTATGCGGTCGCAGAATCATTTTGCGGACGACATAATGGCCGCATAGTGAAGCAGGTGAGGCGAGTTTGGAGATCAGGTTTGCGGCATATTATGCGATCGCAGACCAGTTTTACGGTGCATTATTTGACCGTAGAACAAGTCTGCGGACCACATAACGGCCGCAGACTGAAACAGTGTTGCCCAGTTCTGGAGGGCCTTTTTTGCGACCCATTATGCGGGTCGTAGATGCGACTGCAGATCTGCGCCGGGCTTAAATTTTTCTAATTTTTGACCCGACCCTATTTCGATATATTGAGGCAAATGGGCTATTTTGGAGCAAAAATCTGATATTCTTAGAGAGAGGTGAGAGTATCTTAGAGAGAAAAGGAGAAGACCTAGTCATTTGTCCATCAATTCTTGTTCAAGGTTGGAAAATTTCACAAGGATCTTGCTAGGGCTTCAAAGAGGTAAGAATTTCTTCCCCCAATTCATCAATTTCGAGTTTGGGTAAAGATGGGTGATTGGGAGTATGATTCTTGAGTGTAAGAGTATTATTAATACATACACATACCAATAAGGTTTGTGGAAAGATTGTTGAGTTCAAATGGGCAAAGATTGGGTTGAAAATGGTAGAAATCTCCATAGACTTTAATTGAAGATTTGAGGGTCGAGTTGATGACGGAATTTGGTGAAATTTGTATGGTTGGACTCGTGGATGGATGGGCGTTAATATCCCGTAACCTTTGTTCCGAGATGTAGGCCCCACGAGATATTGTTGAGTTAAATTTCAGATTTTATTGGAAAATTAGTATTTTCTTATGGACTTAGTTCCAATAATTTGTATTGACTGAATCGAATAAATTGTGGCTAGATACGAGACTTTCGAAGACCAATTCGCGAGGCAAGGGCATAGCGGAGTAAGAAATTACGCGGTTTGAGGTAAGTAACATTTCTAAACTTGGTTCTGAGTGTATAAATCCCTGAATTTCGTGTTGTATGAATTGTTTGGAGATGACACACATGCTGGATGACAAACGTGTGGGCGTGCATCATGAAAATTATGACTTAAATTAATTCCGTGGAGTTGCATAATTAAATAAATGTCATTATCCGCATATCCTCCACGTGTTAGAGAAATTGAGCTGAGACTCATATTAAAGATCATGATATGGCTACGCGCCGATATATTTTGGGACCCACATGGGTCGTATTGCTATTGAATTATTTGTTTAAATTTATAATTATTTACTCAGTCACATCTATCACTTGCATATCATATCTTAGTCTATGTTGTCATTCATTGATACTTCATATCATCATTTCGGGTTTATTTTTCATGTCATTGAGAGCCCGAGAGACTAGAGATTCTGAGTGATTGTTATGTTTATTTATTTATGCATGGATCTGGCTATTATAGCACTTGGGCTGAAGGAGCTCCTCCGGAGTCTGCACCTCCACAGTGAGCGTAGTTGATATATATATATATATATATATATATATATATATATATATATATATATATATGGGATGGATCTTGCCTCGACATGGATCTTGCGATAGATATATATTGAGGGACAGATTTTCCCTGGACATGGATCTTGTCCGAATCATTGATATTCAGGGATGGATCTTCCCCTGGGCTGGATTGGCCTTATACAGTACTAAGTGACTGACTGTTAGGACTGACTGTCAGCTGGTAGATATACATATATATATATATATATATATATATATATATATATATATATATATATATATATATATATATATATATATATATATATATATATATATATATATATATATATATATATATATATATTTATGATGGATCTTCCCTCGGCTGAATCGGCCATATACAATACTGAGTGATTAAGTATTTTAGATTGTGAGTACACAGAGTTTTCACCAAGGTGAATCACATATAGTATGTACATTGGCATGTAGATACATAGATGTCATATTCCTCATATTATTCATAATTGATCGGTTTTATTTGTATTAAAAGCAACTGTTGAAATTGAAAGCATGCCTACATTTCTGTATTGTTATTATTTATACTGGACTGTACCTGCAGAGCTCGTCACTACTTTCAGCCTAGAGGTTAGTCTTGTTACTTATTGAGTTGGTTGTACTCATACTACACTCTGCACCTCATGTGTAGATCCAAGTGCTTTCGGAGACGACGACCGTTAGATCTCAGAGTGCTATCAGTTGGAGACTATCAAGGTAGCTACCTGGAGTCCGCTGACCTTCACTCTCTTTCTTTTAGTTATTGTACTATTCTATACTTTCAGACAGTGTTTTGTCAGTCAGACTTTGTATTCATATTAGATGCTCATGTACTCAGTGACACCGGGTTTTGGGAATGTATCTTATGTCAGTAATTTGTGAGATTTTTCTATGGAAATTCAAATATTATGTTTTCAAACTTCAAAGATATGATGGTTTATTGAGATTATCGGCTTGCCTAGTATTGAGATATGTGCCATCGCGACAGGTGAGGTTTTGGGTCGTGACATTCGGCCTTTGGCCTACCAGGAAGTTTCGTTTACCCTCTTATTAGTATGGTGTGCATTGGGGATAATGCACAATTTTAAGTGTGGGGTGAGGAGATTTACTGGGTGATTTTCTATGCTATTTTAGTTGTGTTAGTTTAATTAAATAATGCTTTTTTAGAAAAATAAAAAAAGATTGGACTTTTCCCGACGATTGATATCCTAGACAATTTTCTTGAGGGTTTAAAGTCCGACCAAAATAAATAAATAAATAAATTGAAAAGCAGAAAAAATCCAAAAAAACATGTCCTTTACTTTTTTTTAGGTGGTAATAATCCCCCGTGGTTTTTCTTTCTGTCTCGGTTATTTTCCATGGGATGTAGTTTGAACTAGGTCATAGTTTTTTATTTTTGGAGTAGAATATGATTTAGGGAACAAAAGATGGAAGATGAAATTTCTAGGCACCATTTTTACTTGTTTCATAGTAGCATATTTAGGCTCTAGCATGTGTATTACCTTCCCTATTGTTTGAAGTTGCTTATGATGCCTTGTTGAGTTAGATAGCATGTCTATTGACACCTATGTCTCATTTTCTTGGCTCGTGTTCACTTTAGGCTTAATGCTTAATAATTTGTGTCTCCGTGAATACTTGCAATTGTTTGAGAGTCGGAATGGAACCGTCCTTAGTGAATCATGTGCCATGTGTGATGAGATCTTTTTGTGTAGTCCATGTCACTGTAACTGAGCCTAGAACTTGCACGGCATGTGAGTTTAAGCAAAATTCTAGGCTTGCTTGGTTTGAAAAATGATTTTAGGCTTTCTTTGATCTTTTTGAATTTAATGTCTACCATAAATAAAATCTATCCCTAGTAACCCTTTTTGAGCCTATAGACTTTTATTTGACACCCACATTACGAGCCTATACCCTTTTGTTCTTATTTGACATTATTTTGATCATTTTAACTCTTAAAGCACTTTAATTGTGAAATGAGCGCTAGAAGAAGTAAGGACTAAGTGTGGGATGGCTTTCGAGTGGAACCAATGAAAGAAATAAGTGTGCACATGTTTTGTAAAATAATACACCACTAGCAGATACTGAAAATGGAAAAACGATAGTAAAAAAAAAGAGAAGAAAAGAAAGTAAAATATAGATGAATAAATTATTATCTTGTTCTTACTAGTGGGGTATAAAGTAAAGTAGTGCTTAATGGAAGAGGGAATATTTTTGGGGCGTGATCTTATTTGTGAAATTGAAGTGGATTGAAGAATTTGCGCTTAAAGTTTATTATGTGATATGTTAACGTTCTTGGGAGGATGAACCACTAATCCAAAATATATCTTACCTTTCTCTTAACCCACGTTACAACCATGGAAAAGTCCTGCTTGATTTTAGATTGAGCAAGCCTACATTAGTGGAGGTTTACATAATGGGCAAGCCTATGGTACTTTTTGCATGCATGTGACATCTGTGTGAGAGTGAGGAATTTGTTTGATATATGTGAGTCCTTAAAAAATATATTTGAGCATTTGATTCGAATGTGTGGATTCAACTTACTCTCATGTTCATGTGGTGAGGGCACATGGTTTCGCAAGGGATAAATGACGTTATTAGATGTCTCTATGATGTTAAGTGTTCAAGCCACGAATGCATTGTGATATTGAGTCAGTTTGTGAGGATAGGATTGTTATGAGCATGTTGTCTTGTTGTTGAATAAATTTTTGAAGTATGGAATAAAGTAAAGGGAAGTGTGCGTTGAAGGCATATGCTAAAGTTTATTTGTTGCTATCAATCATAGTCCTAGGTATGGTGTGCTTCGGATGTGCTAAAAGAAAATAAAGTGCTCAAGGTTAGTGTGAATTGGTGGTTGACTCGAGGACGGGCAACGTTTAAGTGTGGGGTAGTGATGTGTGGCCAAAATGCTCTATTTTTAGTACATTACTGTAACGACCCGACTTGTCATTTTGAGAATTAGCTTTCCGTTCGGTGGCTTAAGGTATTGAGCAACTTTGAAATGTGTATTATGACTTGAGAGGGTGGTCAAGTTTGGTTTTCGGATGATTCAGGATTTAATTGAAAAAACAATTCTTGTTTTGGAAGCTTAAGTTGAAATAATTGATCGGATGGTGAATTATGTGTAAACGATCCCGTAATAGAATTCTGATGGTTCCAATAGCTCCGTATGATAATTTCAGACTTTGGAGTATGTCCGAATATTTATTTTGAGGTCCGTAGCTAAATTAGGCATGAAATAACGAAAATAGGAAATTTATGTTTGGAAGTTTGATCGGGGAGTTGATTTTTTGATATCGGGATCAAAATCCGATTCTGGAAATTGGAACAACTCCATTATGTCATTTATGACTTATGTACAAAATTTGAGGTCAATTGGAGTTGATTTGATAGGTTTCAACATCAAATGTACAATTTGGAATTTCTTAGTTTCATTAGGCTTGAATTGGGATGTGATTCGTGGTTATAGTGTTGTTTGATGTGATTTGAGGCATCAACTAAGTCCGTAATATAATTTGAGACATATTGGTATGTTCGGACGGGGTCCCGAGGGGCTCAAGTGAGTTTCGAAGTGGTTTCAGACCATTTCTAGGCCATTTTAACTGCTGATTTTTTTGCTACAGTAGTGTGTATCGTAGAAATTTCTGTTGTACATGACTGACTTTGGAAGCTTATATCTCGTAATCTATAAGAAATTTGGCAATGATCCAAAAATGAAAGTTATAGCACTTTGTATCTAGTTTTCCGAAATTTAAACTGTTTGGCAGTTGGAGTTGGGTACGAGAAGTTATGGTTGATACACTACAGGTTGTCGGGGAAGAGTTTTATGTTTTCAACATAAGCATGTAATGATCCAAAAGTCCATTTTTAGTGCTAGAGATCGAAATTCGATTTCGAGATTTTCTGGAGTTTGATAATGAATTATAGGAATGACCTGGAAAGTTTGGTCTAATTTAATCAGTAGGAATTATAGTTCAAGAGTCGCGTTTGGGTTTTTAGTGCGAAACATGAGTTAATTGTTTAAAGAGAAAAATTAGTATCACATTGAGCAAATGAGCTATGAATTGAGTTTTGATTGAAGTACTATGTTCGTATTATTATTTATGACTCATAGGAACAAGAATCATCGAATTCCGAGTTCGTATGATGGAGTTAGAGCATGTTTAGTGAAAATAAATATTGCTGGTGCAATAGGTTGTGGTGCGCACCATTAGCGACCAGATTTGGCACTTTTAACGACGGGAATTGGGATTTTAGCGTCCAAAATAGTGTTTTTATTGAGCAGTTCTTTTTTTTTTAGCTCATTTGAACATTTTTGGACGAAAGAACACGGCTTGGGGCGATATTTGAGCAAGAAATAACGGGAAATCTTGAGGTAAGTCACTTGTGATCATTTCTACTCCATAATATTGAATTATCATCGAATACTCCGACTAGATTACATAATTTTGAGGTGTAAATGCTGGATTTGGATCTAGGGATTTGAAAAAAAGATTTGAGGATTTGGAGGTCGAGTTGATGTCGGAATTTGGTAAAATTGGTATGGTTAGACTCGTGGTTGAATGGGCTTTTGAATTTTGTAACTTTTGTCGGGTTCCGAGACATGGGCCCCACGTGACTTTAGGGTCGTGTTGCTGTTAAATTAATTATTTTAAACTGTACATTCATTCTCCGTCATGGTCATCCATTGTGAGGATATTTATGGGATCGGGGCTGCCCGCCTGTAGCAGGCCATATATATATATATATATATATATATATATATATATATATATATTATGGGATTGGGCTGCACGCCGCAACATGCCTAATAGGCTTTATTGTTCTGGATCGGGGCTGCAAGTCGCAACATGCCTTATTAGCTTTATTATTATATGGATTAGGGTTGCCCGCTTGCAGCAGGACTTATAGGCTTATTTATTATATGGATCGGGACTGCCCGCCTGTAGTAGGCTATATCGGCTTTATATTACGCTTGGGCTGAAGGAGTCCCTCCGGAGTCTATACACAACCCTAGTGAGATAGATGATTATATATTCGGGATGGACTTCCCAGGGCATGGACTTGCCTTACTTGTTTATATTGTGATGAATTTCCCTGGACATGAATCTTGTCCGTATCATTTACATTTGGGAATGAGTTTCCCAGGTATGGATTGGCCTTATACGGTACTGAGTGACTAGTTATCAGTCGATGTGTATATATATATATACGAAATGGAATATCCCTGGGCTGGTTGGCCATAAACAATATCGAGTGACCGAATGATTTGTGACCAGTAGTACATGAGGTCTTACCACTGAGATGTCATATTCCTCGCATCATACAATATTGATCTATTTTTTCTTGTACTGAGATTAATTGTTGAACTTAAAAGCATGCCTTCATTTCTGTACCATTATTTATGTACTAAACTGTACTTGCATAGCTCGTCACTACTTTCAGCCCAGAGGTTAGTTTTGTTACTTATTGAGTTGGTTGTACTCATACGAGGTGCAGATCCAGGTGCTTTCGGACACGGTGACTGTTAGATCTCAGAGTGCTATCAGTTGGAGACTATCAAGGTAGCTGCCTGGAGTCCGCTGACCTTGGCTCTCATTCTTTCAATTATTGTACTGTTCTATACTTTCAGACAGTGTTTTATCAGTCAGACTTTATTATTATTTAGATGCTCATGTATTTAGTGACACCGAGTTTTGGGAGTGTAATTGTACCAAATATTATGGGATTTTCTGTAAAAATCTAATTATTATGTTTTCAAACTTAAAAGAATTTGGGATTTATTGAGGTTATTGGCTTGCCTAGTATCCAGATAGGCGCCATCACGACATGTGAGATTTTGGGTCATGACAAGTTGGTATCAGAGCCTAGGTTACATACGTCTCACGAGTCATGCGCAAGTTTCTAGTAGAATCTTGCGGATTGGTATGATGATGTCCATACCTATCTTTGAGAGTCTACAGGGCATTTTACGATAAACTTCCCATCTTTCTCTCCTTATCGTGCAGAATTGATTCAGCTTAAAATATAACTCTTTGAATTTCTTCCACATATTTGTGTGCGCATGTGAGCGCTCGATATCAGCTATGCATCGTCGGCTTGTGATTCCATTAACGAGGTTCGAGATGTGTATTATGTATTTTGGTGATGGGCTAGTCTGAAGGATTTGAGGCCAGGTTTAGACCGCAACTTAGGCTCGGTAGCTTCAGCTGTGTGAAGTTGTTCATTTGGACTCATATGTCCGAAAGTGTCCCTATGAGTGGAATTTATGGTCCGATGAGCGGTGAAATGACCATATGATGAGTATGATGTGACTGTGGAATGTGTCTAGATGGTTTAGATATGACGGAATGAGTTTGTTGGGATGTAAAAAGGACTATTGGGTGCTTGATTTCTATCTTGATGTGACGTATAGTCTCGAGTTATGAGAGTGTTGAAAGATTTATTTTCTTTTTATGTTATTTAATTGTGGAGCGAAGTAGATTTTTCATGTCTTGTGGTGAGTTCAGACCCAGGGAGATTAAACGATTGCATAGTAATTGTGGTTGCGAAAGGGCGTATCAAGATGCCAATTTTAGGCTAAGCAAGTGGGTTATCTCATGCGAAGTAATTTACGGATGTGTGGTCCTTACAATATTGTGTGGAGAATTTCTTTTCTACCATCAGGTTCTATGTGTGGAGATTTTAATTTGAAATGGTCAAGGAAGTCGACATGACCGTCACGGGAATGAAGGCGAGCTTAGTAGATGATTTGAGGTATTTTATGGTTTGTGTTACCTGAGCTTGTGAAGAATTTTGTTGAACTGACTGCAGTATTATGGCAGTAATAGAGTATGAGTATGGTGAGTTATCAGATTTTTTGTTATGTGACTTTGAGCCAAGTGGGGGAGTCTGCTATCTACGATTTGATTGCACGATTATGTGTTATATTGGTTTTGGTCTGAGGCATACTTATGGATTAGCTATGTCTTGTAGAGGTTGAGATGGAGGATGAGTCGAGTAAGAAAATTCCTGTATACGAGTTATATTACACTTTATGAGTATATGAAAATCATGGGAGGAGTGAGTTATTATTTGCGAAGTATGTAGTGCGCACGAAGTATGAACTTGATCGGTGGTGTTAAGGAAGGTTTACTTCTTTGAGTGTTGTTGTGCTAATGGGGCACGTGTCTTTCGGCCCGTTTGGGTAGTGCAATTTAGATTTGAGCAAAGTGGGTGACTCCCAAGAAGGTTCTAATGGGTTCAAAATTTATATAAAGAAATTGAGAATTTTTTCGAACTTGTGTATGGATAAAATCTGAGATTTGTATTTGATGGTGCCGGGAATTGCGGTAATTCTGTATGACTATGGATTTCACATTCCAGTGTAAGAAAGGTAAAAGAATAATTTTAAATTCACATAAGGTATTTTCACAGTGGGCGTTTCAGTTGTGGTACTTATGTGGGTGCTTAAGAAGAATACAATGGCTTATGGGCCTTAGGAAAGTATCGTTTTATGTTAGGATGTCTTGTAGTGAGCTTTGGGTAAGGATTGTGGTGTTCCGACAAGGAGAAGTGTCAACTTGATGGTAATTCATAAGAAACTCGGAGAAAATAGGACAACTGGGTAATAGGCTAGACTAGTATGGTAATGTCATGCTCGGTTCTTTTGGATAATTATGATGGGGTGAGGCTCTACAGGTGTTTTGGTGGAAATATTCTTGGGTTTGGTGACCTATATGGCTTGGTCGAGTTAGAGGAATTCAGTTCTGATAGCTTGGTTATGTGCACGCAGATTTCAAAGTGTTCTTGATGGTTTCTACCATGGTTTGAGCCGGATATTTTCTACAGGTGTGGGGAACGTGTTGTGTATTGTGATTTCCTATTGGAAAGAAGCAAGAGAAAGGTTTCTAACTTATCGGGTATGTAATTTGATGGTGACTCAGAGTTTATAATGAGATTCTCGTGCTTTTCACATGATAGATGTGGTGTGTTGTGCGAGATTTAAATTTACATGTACAAGGTGGCAGTTCATTCTTGAAAGGAATATCCTGAATTTTGGACAACATGGTCAGTTTCAGATATTTAGATGAATACTATAACTGCTCGGTAATCCCTGAGAGGGGTGCGCATTTCGGAAGGCGCATTGTGTTATGACTTACAGATGTTCATTGGTATTGCGGTACTCACCTGGTAGATAGGCTGCTGATATTCAAATTATTTTTCTGTGGCACAGAAGAATTATGGAAGTATTCCTAGTGGGATGATCGCGCATGAAGGATGTTTTAGTCATTCGAGTGCTGGAGTTGTGATCAGTTACGATGGTTCATATGTTCTACAAATTTGGGGACTGGGAGTTCTCAGAAGCAAATTGTTTCGGGGCTGCGGACTGTGAAGGCGTGTACAAGTTAACTAGATAATAATATGTGTTATAGTTAAGTCATTGAGGACTTTTTAGAGGACTATTTATCTATGCTCAGATTGTGTTTGGGCTATAATAAGTCTGGAATCGACTGTTGAGCTTTAAGCTATGATGTTTCTCATTTCTGTAACATTGCCTGAGCTATTTGAGCCGTGATTGAGGCTACATAAGAGTTAAAATCCCTGAATGAACTTGATAAATGCCTCAGTGATGAAAGATTTTTGATTTGAGATATGATAGCACACTTTGTACATACCTACACTTTAGTATGTCATTTATACCAGTCCAGGAACATGAAAATCTTATCATACTCATCATATACTTGTATACCTATTAAATGCTCCCATATGATATATTTGGACTGGAGGCCTGGGACTATACCAGACGGATTATATTATTGGCACGTGAGTTGTCCATGCGGGTTCTATTGTTAGCACGTGAGTTGTCCGTGCAGTGTGTGGAATTTCCGTTTCCTTGATCATTTATCTGATTAATTATTTCATTCCTCTACATGCTATGCTATCGGGTAATCAGGGAAATTTGAGAGAAAAAAACGTGCACATACACACACATAAGTTCTTCTCACAGAATTTGATGAGTTGGTTTTAAATAATGTTTTGTGCCGGAAAGACATGATTACACCGGAATAGCTAGAATAGTTGTGTTTGGTGATATAAGGTCATTGGACCTAAAATGGATACTATCAGGTTTGATTACAGCGTGTTGGAAGAATAATTTAGAATTCGGCTTAAATAATTTTCTATGGTACTTGTTGAACGAAGGAAAGCTTTGTGACTTGTTGATATGGTAAGTGGTCATGAAATTTCGCATGTTTCTTTCATTATCGGCAGTGTACGAAGGTTTTGGAATGAGGTGTTTTTTGACATGGGGTTTAATACCGGTATCAGGTTTTTCTTTTGCAGCTACAGTGATTAGAAACTATTGTGAGTATGCGGGTTGTGTGGTATATCATGTGACTACATCTGGAGTTATGGCTAAGGCTTAATACAACTTGTTAAGACTCATACAAAGTGTAGATGTGAGGTTCGGGTCTTGAAAAGAAATATTTGGATATTGGAAATTGGATTCCAAGGTTTATGGGCTAATGCTAAATTAGTAATTTTCAATTATGTGGTGTCGTCAGGCCTATATGGAATAGGGTGACATGGGATCACCCCCGGACATGTGCGTGATAAGGTGAAATAGTGATTTGAAGGGTTTGGTTAAACTCTTGGCACATTCGAGGACGAACATTTATTTAAGTGGGGGAGAATGTAACGACCCGACTTGTTATTTTGATAATTAGCATTCCGTTCGGTGGCTTAAGGTCTCGAGCAGCTTTTAAATGTGTATTATGACTTGCGAGGGTGGTCAAGTTTGGTTTTCGGATGATTCAGGATTTAATTGAAAGAACAATTCTTGTTTTGGAAGCTTAAGTTGAAATAATTGATCGGATAATGAATTATGTGTAAACGACCCCAGAATGAAATTCTGATGGTTCCAATAGCTCCATATGGTGATTTCAGACTTTGGAGTGTATCCAGATATTTATTTTGAGGTCTGGAATAGTCTTTTTATTGAGCAGTTCTATTTTTTTTAGCTCATTTCAACATTTTTGGACGAAAGAACATGGCTTAGGGCGATTTTTGAACAAGAAATCACGGGAAATCTTGAGGTAAGTCACTTGTGATCATTTTTACTCCATAATATTGAATTATCATCGAATAATCCGACTAGATTACATAATTTTGAGGTGTAAATGAGGGATTTGGATCTAGGGATTTGAAAATAAGAATCATGTTATTATCCGTGTATCCTCCACAACAGGCCTTATAGCCTTTATTATTCTTGATCGGGGCTGCACGCCGCAACAGACCTTATTGGCTTTATTATTATATGGATCAAGTTGCCCACCTGCAGTAGGCCTTATAGGCTTATTTATTATACAGATCGGGACTGCCCGCCTGTAGTAGGCCATATCGGCTTTATATTTACGCTTGGGCTGAAGGAGCCCCTCCTGAGTCTGAACACACCTCCGGTGAGCGTAGATGATTATTTATTTGGGATGGACTTCCCAGGGCATGGACTTTCAGTAACCCGACCGGTCGTTTAGATAGTAATAGCCTCGATCCCCTATTTACTGTTTCCCCCATACCTTTTTCTGCTTATGTGACTTGCCGGGAGGTTTTGGTTTTGGTTTCGGAGTGTTTTGGGACACTTAGTCCCTAAAACGGGAGCATAAGTCTTAGGATTTTGACCGTAGTCAGAACTATGTGAAGAAGACTCCGGAATGGATTTTCGTCGGTTCTGTTAGCTCCGTTCGGTGATTTAGGACTTAGGGGCGTGTCCGGATTGTGTTTTGGAGGTCCGTAGCCCATTTAGGCTTGAAATGGCGAAAGTCGAATTTTTGGAGATTTGGACCAGTAGTGGAAATTTTGATATCAGGGTCGGATTACGATTCCGGAAGTTGGAGTAGGTCCGTAATGTTGAATATGATTTGTGTGCAAACATTAGGGTCAATAGGACGTGGTTTGGTTGGTTTCAGCATCGATTGTCGAATTTGGAAGTTTCAAGTTCTTTAGGTTTGAATCAGAGGATGATTTGTGATTTTTGCATTGTTTGATGTGGTTTGAGGGCTCGACTAAGTTCGTATGGTGTTTTAGGATTGGTTGGTATGTTTGGTCGAGGTCCTGGGGGCCTCGGGTGAGTTTCGGATGCTTAACGGGTGAAAGCTTGGACTTAGAAGAATTTCTAACATGCTGGTTTCTAGTGTTTTCGCACATGCAGTGGGGAATCCGCAAGTGCAGCCCCGCAGAAGCGAGGCTGGGATCGCAGGTTCACCTTTAGGCCTGGGAGTTAGTGGTCTCAGATGCGACGAGTGAGCCGCAAGAACGGAGCCGCATCTGCGGAAGGGCAGTCACAAGTGTGGAGTTCTAGCCGCAGAAGCGGCACCGCATGTGCAATGATGAGGTCACAGGAGCGGGTTCGCTGGGCAGAAAAGAGAGAGTTTTGAGGGCTTGATTCATTTCTCCATTTTTGGACTTGGGAGCTCGAAAATTGGTGATTCTTTGAGGGATTTTTAGAGAGAGCTTTGGGGTAACGATTCCTAACTCATTTTTGGTTGTATTTCATTAATCTATAGTTGTTTTTTCTATTTAATTTCGGATTTGGATTGAAAATTTGGGAAAATGAGGGGAAAAGTTCCCTAACCGAATTTCTGCGTTTTGATTGGGATTTAGACATCGGATTTGGTTAATTTTGGTATGAGTGAACTCGTGAGTGAATGTGTGTTTGTATTTTTTGACTTTTAGCCGATTCCGAGACGTGGGCCCGTATCGACTTTTTAGGGCGAATTTCAGAATTTTTGTTAAAATATTGATTTCATTAATTAGATGAGTCTATTTATGGTTGTATTCATGATATGCAATTGTGTTTGGGTAAGATTTGGGCCATTCAGAGTCGGATAATCGAGGAAAGGGCATTCTTACAGATTGATTGAGCTTGACTCGAGGTAAGTGGCTTGCCTAACTTTGTGTGGGGGAAATCCCCTTAGCATTTGGAACTATTGTGATATGTGAGCGTCGTGTACGTGAGGTGATGAGTACGTACACGTGCTAGTTGTTGTAAAACCCAATTTTTACTAAGCAGCAACCTGTTCTCCTTTTATTTTGAGTTATACCATTTTAATGAGTATTAATCTGTTTTCGTTCTTAATTGAGTTATTACAATATGTGTATCTATCCTGTTTAGTCTAATATCGCATGTCTACATGCTTTAACTGCTTACTTGAACTCTGTGAAGCATGCCTAGTTGATTTCCTATTTTTTTTCCTTGTTCTTTATCAGTATAGCCGTAGATATCTTACTGTTAACTGTTGTATTTGTCGTTTGATCTGTGTATTTACTTTTGAGACTACGAGGCAGTTCCTCGGGAGTTCTCCCTACATATTTACTTTGGGACTACGGAACGGTATTCCGGGAGATCCCCCTATCTTGCATATTTACTTTGGGACTATGGAATGGTATTCCGAGAGATCCCCCTATCTTGCATATTTACTTTGGGACTACGGAACGGTAATTCGGGAGATCCCCCTGCACATTTACATTTGGTACTACGAGACGGTATCTCGGGAGATCCCCTGTTGTATTTCTGTGTATTGAGCTGTTACCTTCTATGAATTCTTTCTTGTTAAATTTCAGTCTTTATTTTACTGCGATATTTCATTCTTGCCTTGCTTTATTATCATATTCTAGTAGGGCTCAGACCTGACCTCGTTACTACTCTATCGAGGTTAGGCTTGGCACTTACTGGGTACCGATTATGGTGTACTTATGCTACTCTTCTGCACATGTTTTTCGTGTGCAGATCTAGGTGCTCCTTATCAGACGCACTATCTGTGAGCCAGGACAACTTTGGAAACTTCAAGGTATATCTTCCGCGTCCGCAGACCTCAGAGTCCCCTTCTACTCTTCCCCATGTCCATTATCTTCTATATTTTTCTTTTGTTAGACTATGATGTATAGAGGTACTAGATTTTCCTTCTGTAGTTTGTGATTCACGATGTTCCGAGTTTTGGGAATGCTGTGTAGTATATTGAAGAGTTGGTTATTATTTATGCCAAGCGACATGGTATTCAATTATAGTGTTATTGCTACAGTTAGTTGTTAAATTTATATTTTCATTTCATTATTCCGCAAATGTTAGGCTTACCTAGTCATAGAAACTAGGTGCCATCACGATGTCATACGGAGGGGAAATTGGGTCGTGACAAGTTGGTATCAGAGCTCTAGGTTCATAGGTGTCGTGAGTCACAAGCCGGTTTATTAGAGTCTCGCGGATCGGTACGGAGACGTCTGTGCTTATCTTCGGGAGGCTATGGAAATGTTAGGAAAATTTCACTACTTATATTCCTTGTCGTGCAAAAATTGTTGACTTCAAAAATTCTAAACTTCTGTATTCTATTCTCTCACAGATGGTGAGGACACGTACAAGTAGATCTGATGACCAGGCACCCGCGCCCCCTACTAGAGCCGCGAGAGGCCGGGGCCGGGGTGGAGGCCGAGGACGTCCACGTGGTGCAGCCAGAGCACCCACACGAGATGCTACAGAGGAGCCCCCAGTAGCTCCAGTTGGAGGGCAGACACCTGAGGTACCTGTTTTTGTACCAGCCCTCAAAGAGACTCTAGCCCAATTTCTGAGCATGTTCAGCACCTTAGCTCATGCTGGATTAATTACACTTTCTCCTACCACATCTCAAGCCGGGGGAGAAGCACAGACTCCTATCGTCGGTACTCCAGAGCAGCGGGTTTAGGTCGACTAGGTTCCAAAGATTGTACCAATGCAGCCGGTAGCTCCAGCTCAGCCTGAGGTTAGGGCAGCAGCTTCTGAGGTGGAGCAGCTCAGACTTAAGAGGTACAAGAATTACCACCCACCTACCTTCAATGGATTGGCTACAGATGATGCTTAGGGTTTTTTGGAGGAGTGTCATCGTATTCTCCGTACTATAGGTGTAGCAGAGACAAGCGGGGTTTCTTTTACTACATTCCAGTGTAGAGGAGCAGCCTATCAGTGGTGGCGTGCTTATGAGCTGAGTAGTCCGGATGAGGCAGTTTCACTTACATGGACTCAGTTCTCGGACATGTTTTTGAGAGAGTATGTCCCTTAGAGCCTCAGAGACTCATGATGCGTGGAGTTTGAGCAGCTGCGCTAGAGTTCTATAACCGTGTCAGAGTATGCAGTCAGATTCAGTGATATGGCCCGACATGCACCAGCCTTAGTTGCCACACTCTGAGAGAGAGAGTTCGACGATTTATTGAGGGACTCCACCCCAACATCCGGATTAGTACGGCCAAGGAGTTAGAGATGGATATTTTTTATCAGCAGGTTGTGAGTACTGCTAGGAGAGTGGAGAGCATGCTTCCCCGGGATATAGAGGAGAGGGAGGCCAAGAGGTCTTGAGAGACTGGTTATTATTCTGGAGCTCGTGTCCCAGAAGCTCCCCATGGTAGGGGTTATGTGAGCCGTCCTGTTCATTCAGCTCTTCCAGCCGCTAGTGGTGTTCCAGCCCCTTCTAGGTCTCAGGAGCCTTATTATGCACTGCCAGTATCTAGTGTGCCTCCTACATGGGGTGTTCCTAGCGGCCAGTCCAATAGACCTAGTCCGAGCCAGTCACAACAGCCACACCCCCCAGAGCTTGTTTTGAGTATGGATACACTCGCCATATGGTGAGGGATTGCCCCAGTGTTAGGAGGGGTGCACCTCCACAGACTTCTTAGCCACAGCATGCTCCATCGGGTCCTCAGGCTATGATTACAGCTCCAGCTGCCACCCCACCTGCTCAACCAACTCGAGGTGGAGGTCGAGGAGGTAAAGGTCACCCTAGAGGGGGAGGTCAGGCCAGATATTATGCCCTTCCTTCTCATACAGAGGCATTCGCTTCTGATTCTGTCATTACAGGTATTGTCCCGGTTTGTCATAGAGATGCGTCGGTATTATTTGACCCAGGCTCTACTTATTCCAATGAGTCCTCTTATTTTGCCCCGCATTTGGGCATATCGCGGGACTCTTTGAGTTCCCCTATTTATGTGTCTACTCTCGTGGGAGATTCTCTTATTGTGGACCGCGTGTATTGGTCATGTTTGATTGCTCTTAGTGGTTTTGAGACCATAGCTGATTTATTATTGCTCAGCATGGTGGACTTTAATATTATCTTGGGCATGGACTGGTTGTCGCCCCATTATGCTATTCTTGATTGTCACGCAAAAAATATCACATTGGCTATGCCAGGTTTACCGCAATTAGAGTGGAGGGGTACCTTAGATTACGCCCCAGCAGAGTTTTTTCATTTCTTAAAGCTCAGCGAATGGTTGAGAAGGGGTGTGACGCGTATCTAGCCTACGTGAGAGATGTCAGTATTGATACCCCTATAGTTGAGTCAGTCCCAGTAATGACGAATTTCCCTGATGTATTTCCAGTTGATCTTCCGGGCATGTCGCCCGACAGAGACATTGATTTTGGCATTGATTTGTTGCCGGGCACTCAACCCATCTCTATTCCTCCTTATCGTATGGCCCCTCCTGAGTTGAAGGAGCAGCTACAAGAATTGCTTGATAAGGGCTTTATTCTGCCCAGCGTGTCACCTTGGGGTGCTTCTGTCTTATTTGTGAAGAAGAAGGATGGTTCTATGCGGATGTGTATTGATTACCGCCAGTTGAACAAAGTCATAGTGAAGAACAGATATCCATTGCCTCGTATTGATGACTTATTTGATCAGTTAAAGGGTGCCAGAGTGTTTTCCAAGATTGACTTACATTCAGGATATCATCAGTTGAAGATTCAGGAGCCAGATATCCTGAAGACTGCTTTTAGGACCAGATATGGTCACTATCAGTTTCTTGTTATGTTTTTTGGGTTGACCAATGCCCCAACAACTTTTATGCACTTGATGCACAGTGTGCTTCAGCCTTATCTTGACTCATTCGTAATTGTGTTTATTGACGACATTCTGGTGTACTCCCGGGGTCGGGAGGATCATGAGCAACACCTGAGGACTGTGCTTCAGACCTTGACAGAAAAGAAGTTATATGCAAAATTTTCAAAGTGTGAGTTTTGGCTAGACTCAGTGGAATTGTTGGGTCATATAGTATCGAGTGAGGGGATCCAGGTGGATCTGAAGAAGATTGAAGCCCTATAGAGTTGGCCCAGACCGTCCTCAGCTACAGAGATCCAGAGTTTTCTTGGTTTGGTGGGGACAAGGAGAAATGGCAACTTGAGGATAATCCAGAAGAAAATCGGAGGAAATAGGACAAATGGGTAACATGCCGGATCAATATGGTAACGGTATGCTCGGTTCTTTTAGTTCTTGTGATGTGGTGAGGCTTTACAGGTGTTTTGTGCCAATACTCTCGGATTTGGCAACCTGTGTGGCTTGGTTGAGTTAGAGGAATTCAGTTCTGATAGCTTGGTTATGTGCAAATAGATTTCAAAGTGTTCATGATAGTTTCTACCATGGTTTGAACCGGATATTTTCTACCGGTATGGGGAACATATTGTGTATTGTGATTTCCTACTGGAAAGAAGCAAGAGAGAGGTTTCTAACTAATAGGGTATGTAATTTGCTGGTGTCTTAGAATTTATAATGAGATTCTCGTGCCTTTCACATGATATATATGATGTGTTATGCTGGATTTAGATTTACATGTACAAGGTGGCAGTTCATTCTTGAAAGGAAGATCACGAATTTTGGACAGAATGGTCAATTTTAGATATCTAGATGAATGTTATAACTGCTCGTTAATCCCTGAGAAGGGTGCACATTTCAAAAGGCGCATTGTGTTTTGACTTACGAATGTTTATTGGTATTGCAGTACTCACCTGGTTGATAGACTACTGATATTTAAATTATTGCTATGTGGCACAGAAGAATTATGAAGGTATTCCTCATGGGAAGCTCGTGAATGGAAGATGTGTTAGTCATTCTAGTGCTGGAGTTGGGATCAGTTACGGTGATTTATGTGTTTGATGAATTTGGAGACTGAGAGTTATCAGAAGTATATTTTTTCGGGTAGCGGCCTGTTTGAGGTGAGTATTTTCTTTAAACTCAGTGGAGGCACTATTTGCGTTAATTATTTGTGATAGCTACGCGCTATAAGTGTGCATATATGTGAGGTTTGAGCCAATGTGCGAGTATCAGGGCAAGTATTCATACTCGAAAGAATGCTTAGGCTATGATATGCCTAGAGTTGACTATTAAGCATAAAGTTATAACATTTCTCGTGTTCATACCTTTGTTGAAAACTATCTGGGCTACATTTGAGGTTACAAAGAGGCTAATTTCCCTGAATAAATGGGGTAGTTACTATTTCTGCATTAAATTGCCGATTTGAAGTGTGATAGCAGACTTTGCACATGCTTACACTATGGTGTATTATTTATACTAGTCCAGGAGCATGCAAATATTATTTCATTATCATATACAAGTGTACTTGTTTAATTGCTCTTGTATGATATGCTGGGACTGGAGGCCTGTGAACATATTGAGCGATTCATAATATTGGCACGTGAGTCGTCCGTGCCGTGTGTGGGGATTTTGTTTCTATGATAATTTATCTGATTTATTTATTTCCTTCCTCTACAATTGTTCATATGCGCCTACGGTTATCCTCTTCACGAAATTTGAGGAGTTGGTTGTAACATTGCGGTTGTAGTGGTGCTTGTTGAGCTTGAAATACGGTTCTCTTCCTTGAGACATCTCCCATATTTGGGTACACAGATTGCGCAGTTGTGGCTTGAGTTATATTGATGTGGCGTGTCTATGGGATAGTTGTTTTTAATAATATAAGGTCATTGGACCTAGAATGGGTACTATTAGGTTTGATTACGGTATATTCGGGAGGATAATATTGAAAGTCGGCTTAGAAAGTGATTATGGTTCTGGTTGGGGCGAGAGATCTCCATGACTTGTTGCTCTGATATAGGGTTCATGAGATTTCTTCATGTTTCTTTTATTATCAGTAGTGTACGAAGGTATTTTGGAACGAGGTTTGGCTTGATATGAGGTTTTATACTAGTACTTGGTTGGTTTTGAGTAGTTACTGTGATCAGAAATGGTGTTACGAGTATGCGAGTTGTGTAGTATGTTATGCGATTATATCTGGGATTATGGTTATGGCTGGATACAGCTTGTTCAGGTTTATAGAGTGTGTAGATGTGAGATTCGGGTCTTGAAAAGAATTCTGGATGTTAAAAATCTGGCTCTAAGGTTTTTGAGCTAAGGTTAAATTAATGATTTTCAGTTAGGTCGTGTGGTCAGGCCTATATAGAATAGGGTGACGTGAGATCACCCCCGGGTATATGCGTGGTAGGGTGGAATAGAGATTTGAAGGTTAAGAACAACTCTTGGCACGTTCGAGGACGAAATTATGTTTAAGTGGGGGAGATTGTAACGACCCGACCGGTCATTTTGCGCATTTACGCTCCTTTCAACTATTTGAAGTCTTGAATAACTTCCTACGAGGTGTTATGACTTGTATGAATTGTCGGTTTTGGTTTTAAGGTATTTCAGAGTTAGCTTGAAAGAATAAATTTTCATGTTGGAAGCTTAAGTTGAAATAGTTGACCGGATATTGACTTATGTGTAAACGACCTCGGAATTTAATTCTGATGATTCCAATAGCTCCGTATGGTGATTTTGGACTTAGCAGCTTGTCCGGAAAATTATTTGGAGGTCCGTAGTGGAATTAGGCTTGAAATATCGAAAGTTGAATTTTGGAAAGTTTGACCGGGGGTTGACTTTTTGATATCGAGGTCGGAATTTGATTATGGATATTAGAATAGCTTCGTTATGTCATTTATTACTTGTATGCAAAATTTGAAGTCATTCCGAATTGATTTGATGTATTTCGGCACAAGATATAGAATTTGAAAGTTCAAAGTTCATTAGGCTTGAATTGAGGTGCGATTCGTGATTTTAGTATTGTTTGATGTAATTCGAGGCTTCGACTAAGTTCGTGTGATGTTTTAGGACTTGTTGGTATATTTGGTTGAGGTCCCGAGGGGCTCATGTGCGTTTCAGGGTGGTTTCGGACCATTTCTAGGCCATTTTTAATTGTTGGTTTCTACCTACAGAGGTGTGCATCGCGATCGCGAATATTTGGTCGCGTTCGCGAAGAGAAAACAGCAGTTTGGGTCCTTGTGAATCGCGACCGCGGAAGCTCTTTCGCGATCGCGTAGAACAAAATCTCTACTGCACTAACCCGGCTTTGGAAGCTTATATCTCGCAATCTATAAGGTATTTGGAGATGATCAAAAAAAGAAAGTCGTAGCCCTTGATATATAATTTTCAGAAAGGTAAACCATTTGTCATTTGGAGTTGTGTACGAAAAGTTATGGTAGATACACTATAGGCAGTCTGGGAAGAGTTTGGAAATCTTTATTGCACATGACTGATTTTGAAAGCTTATATATAGCAATCTATAAGGAATTGGGAGATGAGGAACAAATTAAAGTTATATCCCTTGGTGTCTAGATTTCATAAAGTTAAACCATTTGCAATTTGGAGTTTTTTACAAAAGGTTATGACCACTATACTAGAGGCTGTGTGGAAGAGTTGAGGAGTTTGTTCTTCGCGATCGCGATTGGTTTTACGCGATCGCGAAGAGCAATTTTGGGGCTGAAAAATTTTGTGCTTCGCAATCGGGAAGCAGTTTCCGCGATTGCGAATAGTAAATACCTGGGCAGTAGCTATATTTCAAGGTTTCAGTCATTTTTAACATAATTGGAGTTGTGGAGCTCGGATTGAAGCGATTATTTAGGCAATTTTCACCATATGGATTGGGGTAAGTGTTCTATATCCGATAGTGATTATAGTTCATGATTATAAGGTTATATTCATCAATTATTTCGGATTTAAATGGAAGAAATTAAGATTTTTGCAAAATTTTCCAAAATTGAAAATTTAAGATTTGGAGGTCGAGTTGTTATCGAAATTTGATAAAATAGGTATGGTTGAACTCGTATCGGAATGGGTGTTCAGATTTCGTAACTTTTCTCGGGTTCCGAGACGTGCGATATTTGAGCTAAATTTTGGATTTTTATGAAAAATTAGCATTTTATTATGGAATTAATTTCAATAAATTTTGTTGACTGAATCGAATTTTTATGTCTAGATTCGAGGCGTTTGGAGATCAATAAGAATAAGAATTTCACTGTTTGAGGTAAGTAACAGTTATAAATATGGTCCTGAGGGTATGAAACTACGGAATTTGGTATAATGTGATTACTTTGGAGGTGACGCACATGCTTGGTGACAAGCGTGTAAGCGTGCACCGAGGGGATTGTGACTTGGTGCATCCTGTGGCAACTGTAAAGTTGAATAACTTGTTGTTAGGTATGTGCTCTCTATGTGTTGTGGAAATTTGACTGTAAGTCATGTTAAAAATCATGTTTAGGCTATATGTTGGTACTGTTGGAACCCACAAAGGTTGTGTACATGTTGAACTATCTGTTTAATTGTTATTTTGTACTCAGTCACAGTTTACTTGATTATTTTATCCCAGTTTCTATTGTTCATTATTGATGCATCATATCATTGTTGTTTGGGCTGATTTCATGATTGTTGAGAGCCCGAGAGATTGGAGAGATTTATGACTGAGCGAGGCCGAGGGCCTGATTGTGAGATATTATACTATAGTATGTAAGTTGTCCGTGCAACACATGAGTTGTCCGTGCGGATCCAGATATTATACTATAGCACATGAGTTGTCCGTGCGGATCCAGATATTATACTATAGCACATGAGTTATCCGTGCAGCACGTGAGTTGTCCGTGCAGATCTAGATATTGATATTATATCACGTGATTTGTCCGTGTGGATTATAGTGTGTGGGCTGTAGGAGCCCCTCCGGAGTCTGTATACCCCCAGAGAGCGCGGGTACTCATTGAGTATGAGTGTTGAGGGCAGGGAGCCCAGTGAGTGATTGTTGCCTTGAGAGGCCCTATTTGCTTTTCATTTGTTGTGGCACTTAGTTGCTATCTGTCATTGTTGTGAATTTTTCTGAAAGATTTTATATCTGAAATACATGAACTGTATAGAATTGATTTGACTTAAAATGCTGGATTTGAAAGCATGTCTATTCTTTGCTGGAATTACTGAAAATGAACTATAACTGTGTAGCTCGTCACTATCTTCAGTTCCTTATTTATTATTGTTACGTACTGAGTTAGTTGTACTCACACTACACCCTGTACTTCGTGTGCAGATCCAGGTGTCCCGGACAGAGCGGGTGTTGATTCTTTCGCGCAGTTGATTTTCCGAAGATTCTGAGGTAGTTGCCGTGTTTCGTAGACCTTATCTCTCCTTCCCTATCTCCTTGTTTACTGTATTTGGTCTCAGACTATCATAGATCGTATTTTCCAGACTTGTAATCATATTAGATGCTCATGTACTCAGTGACACAAGGTTTTGGGAGTGTTCGTATCAGTATTTGAGGGATTTTGGATTGTGTTTAAATATTATGTTTTTCAAACTTAAAGGAAATCGGGGGTTATTGATGTTATCGGCTTGCCTAGTATTGAGATAGGCGCCATCACGACAGGTCAGATTTCAGATCGTGACAACAGTTGATGCAAGTGAGGATTTCCTTTATTAGAGTATGCGAGTTGACATTTTCCGGTGAGCCCCGCACTTGTTCGCGTGGGCGAAAAGTTTATTTATTTGTTATGCTCTCTTCTTTTGAACTTTTAGAGTCGCTCCATAGTTATTTTTATTAGTGTCATGAGTATTCGTTCATTATTTTAGACCTACGACTACTATTAGACTCTATTATAGTATTTTAGAGATGAATTTAAGATTATTGTATTGCAAGTGGTTGATCAATAGTGGTGAATAACTGTTTGATTAGTTGATGAAGATTATGATATGTTTTGGTTGATATAGGTTGGTTCTATTGTTGATTTCTGAGATAGGGTAAATTTTTGGATAGTCCTAAAATAGAAAAAATTTTATCTGATTTTTTGTAAAATACTGATGAGGCTTACTTGGGGGTACTTGTTCCTAAGCGCCGGTCATGATCCTAAATTGGGTCGTGACAACAAAAATTTAGAAGATAGCTTGGCATAAAACATTCTTTGAGAACTTCTTCTTTTCCTTTCTTCTTTTAGTCATTACACTGGCTTCATTTTTAGTTCCGAATAAATTATAATATTGGAAATTACTCTAGTTCCTATTTTTAATTAAATACGGGGAATTATTCTCTTGAATATTTATTTCTATTTTCTTATTTAATGGGCAAGAATATTTCCGTTGCCAGTACTAACTCCATTATGGAGTAACTTTTCTTGTGTTGGGAGAATGATGGATCTTAATATTTCTATATAATAGTAGATATTATTCCTCAATTTCACATGCTTGAGCTGAAGCTTTTCATTTAAATTTTATTTGCTTTATAGTTAGGTGTTATTTAATTTGTTAACATCTATCTATTTCGTACTACATATTAACTTCTTACTAATTCTTTAATCGAAAGAGGCGGAAGGAGTAATATAGCTAATTTTGGTATTGATAAATGTTAGCTTTTATTTAGTGACATCTAACTCTTATATGTTAAAATTGATTCTACACTTATTTATAATCGAAAGAGGCGAATATTGTAGTATTCAGTTATAACAAGTAGGGTAACCGAAAGAGACTTACTTAAAAGAGCATGTTTTAGTTCAAGCATATATTTGTGGTTCTTTAATATTACCATTTTATTGAATAATTTTTATAACCGAGAGGAGTGCAATTAATTGTTCAACTATAGTAATAATATATAAATATAATCGTGAGAGGTATTTATACATTTATGAGAAATAGAGATTGAAGGATAAATATATCCACTATATAAATAAAATATTAAGTGAAGTCAAGATCCCAACACTTTTTTATTATATTTGTGAAAAGAAAATATTTTCTATTGATCTATTCATGCATTTTAAATTAGTTAATTCACAACTCAACTCTTTCAGATTTTCTTAAATAGTAATTAAAACAAGAAACGTCTGTAGAATAGATAAACCAATCTCCGTGGGTTTGATTTTTTTCTATACTATTATTTGACAGAGTACGAGTTAGAATTTTACATACACTAGACACTCGTCACTTATATTTTAGACATTTTTATAAATTTACTTTCCATAAGAAATTTAAGAAAAAGATGAGAGAAAAAAAATAGTGAGAATCAAATCTCACTATGAAAGACTCTTGTTAATACTCATACTAGAAGCTTCGATTATTTCACACAATCAAAATTCTTATAATGTTGGTTATAAATTTAAGTCCTATAGAGAAGCCCAACCGAGAAAACAAGACTTCATGTTGAAAATAAAAGAGGAATTTTCAGAAATCACTATTATTTAGTGTCTATTAAATCCCTATAGCTACCATATACATAGTTACTTCCTATACCTACTATTCAGCTGTTACAGTAGTGTATTCGTTGTATTCCGTTGCTGTGTTCATGAATACAGTAGCAAACAACGCCTAAAATTAGGGCCCAGCTGTACGCGCATATATTCACATGTATTCGCTCCATGTATTCATGAATACAGTAACAACAGTCACCTTAAAAATTGGTATGTCTAGCTGTCTAATAACGAAAATAATATCAATTAGCATGATACACTCCTAATATAACTCAACAAAATCAATTCTAACATGCCTCATTATCAACCCAATTAATTAGAATGATTTTCAGTTGTATATAATTGTTGTATTTAACTTTTGTATTTAGTGTGTTTCAATATGTTTTTTACTGTTGCACTCACTAGATTCAATGTTTGTATTTACTGTATTCGCTATTTTATATTGAGTGTATTCAAATGTACTTGTATTAACAGTATTTTAGTTATTCCTAATACATGTTATTAATGCTGTATTCGGTATATTTTATTGGTTGTATTCATTGTATTTCTATTTGTATTCAGTGTATTTTACCGTATTTCACTATATTTTAAAATTAAATGTATTCAATGTTTATATTCTGTTCTATTTTAATGTTTGTATTTAGTGTATTTCAATATTTATATCTTGTATTCATGCACACTATATGTACAGTTGTCACGACCTAAAATCCAACTAGTCGTGATGGCACCTAACCCAACTTGCTAGGTAAGCCAATTATCAACTATCAAATTCCAATGAAATTTAATAAGGCAATTAATTAAAATAAAATATATGAAACTAATACATTTCCCCCAGAACTGGTAGTACAAATCATGAGTTTCTAAGAATAGAGTTTACAAAACTGGTACGAAATAAATACATCATCTGTTTGAAAAATACATAAACAGAATTTTATGCATCTAAGGCTACTATGAACAAGAGGCAGCTACAACCGGGACGTAGGTACATCTTCAATTTTGGCTCCCGTCGATCACAGCAACGTCAGCAGTCAATATCTGCATATAAGGTGCAGAAGTGTAGTATGAGTATAACCGACCCCATGTACTCAATAAGTAACAAACCTAACCTTAGTTTGAAAGTAGTGACGAGTTTGTACCAAGGTTGGGTCCACCACCAATAACCCACAAGAGTTCATAACAACGTAAATAAGTAATACCAGAAGTAACTCAACAATCAAATGCTCAACAAAAAAAACATGATTTCTGAAAATAGTTCTGCCTTTCAAGTACATCAGTGAAAACCCAAATCGTTTACTGGAGTTGCCAAAAATATGAATAAGTTTGAAAAAAATAATTTTACCAAAAATCCTTTCAATAAAAAAAATGTTTCATTTCCTTTCCAGATAACCAGTGTATAACAAATGCATCACTATGCCCATCTGCCAACATGTGTGAGAAATCCCGAATGATGTAATATCGTACAACATGAGAAAAAATACATCTCTATGCCTGTATGTCATGTGTGCATGTCAATGCAATATATCTCAGAGATGAACTCATATACATACTCTCAGAGTATCAATTCACTCAGTCCTCCCCATCATTCAGTCCTCACGGTCACCCAATCCTCAGTAGGTACCTGCGCTCACTGGGGGTGTGTACAGACTCTGGAGGGGCTCCTTGAGTTTGATGACCCAAAAGATCATCTTTAAATTTCATAATTAATTCTGTATTCTAAGACCTCAAAAAGTACTATTTATCATTCCTCGACTTGCGTGTGCAGTCCGTATAATTTTTAGGAAAGTTTTTATATGAAAAATGATTAAAATGTGAAAAAGAGCCTTAAAATTCAGTTGAGTTGACTTTGGTCAGCATTTGGAGCAAACAGAATCGGATCAGTATTTTGACAGTTCTGGTAGGTTTGTATCGTGATTTGGGACTTGGGCGTATGTCCGAAATTTAATTTGGAGGTCCCTAGATTGAATTATCGCCAGTTGGCGAAAACTAGAAGCCTAAAGACTTAAAGACTTCAAAGTTTGACCACAAATTGACTTTTATCGATATCGGGGTCGGATTCGAGTTCTGAAAATTTCATAGGTCTGATATGTCACTTATGACTCATCTGTCGAATGTGGGGAGAAACATAGTTAATTTGACGTGATTCAGACGTTCGATTGTGAAAATAGAAGTTTTAAAATTTTCTTGAAAATCTCATTTGAATTGGTGTCTGATTCGTAGTTCTAGGCGTTATTTTGGTGTTTTGTTCGCGCGAGCGAGTTTGTATGAGGTTTTTAAACTTGTGTACATAATTAGTTTGGAGCCCTGAGGGTTCGAGCGAGTTTCGGATAGGCTACGGGTGTTTTGAAACTTAGAAAAAAATCTGGTTTTTGGCTTCAGCTGATATCATGTGTGTTCTTCTTCGCGTTCGCGGAGCTACTCTCGCGAACGCGAAGAGTAAACTGGGCAAGGTGATTTTCTTAATCGCGAACGCGACCAGCTTCTTGCGAACGGGAAGCTTTAGGGACTTGGGGGGAAGGGTAAGTCGTTCTTCTACGCGAACGCGAGCATCGGCTCACGAACGCGAAGGCCGGTGGGAGAATCCTTCGCGAAGGCAAAGGAGGACTCGTGAAATTCATATATGGTTTGTGTCCGGGAGGTTCCGGAGATTTGGGGTGAGTTTTGAGCGAGTCCGGACATTTCGGAACTCTAATATTGTTCTTGCACTTTTGGGGGCGCGGACCGCGCATTTTGGGGTGCTGAGGCGAAGGAGAGGTGCGGACCGCAGTAGAATTTTGCGGTCGTGCTTGGAATTTCGCGGACCGCGGCAGAATTTCGCGGACCGAGGCAGAATTTCGCGGACCGCGGTTGGACGTTCTGCAGATCCGCTGGTTCGACTTCAGAACCCTATTCTTTTGATCTACAAGGAATTTTGAGATGATTTAAAAACAAAAGTTGTAGGCCTTCGTGTCTAGTTTCCAGAAAGGTCAAGAAGTCATCATTTGAATATCTGTAGAGAATGTTATGGCCAAAATACTAAAGCCTGACAGTGTAGCCCCAGGAATTTCGTGGACGCACCAGTATTTCACGACCGCGGGACCCGGGGCGCGGCCGCACTCAAAATTTCGCGGACCGCGAAGTGGGAGATCAAAGGTGCACTATATAAACGTGGTTTAGGGTATTATTTCATATTTTGGACCTAGGGAGCTCGGTTTGTGGCGATTGTTCGTGGGTTTTTCAATAAATTCATCGTGGTAAGTGATTCTAACTCGGATTTGGTTATTATACATGAATATATCACTGATTTTATCATTTAATTAGTACTTTGAGATGGAAATTTGGGGAAACAATTGTAGAAACTTCATAAACCACAAATTTAAGATTTGGAGGTCGATTTGTTATTGGAATTCGATAAAATTTATATGGTTGAACTCGTATCGAAATGGGTGTTCTGATTTCATGAAAATTATGTCAGGCTCCGAGGGCGGGTCCCGCATAGACTTTTGTTGACTTTTTACAATAAATTTTTAAGTCGATGTATTATTATCCAGAATTGTTTCCGATGAATTTTAATGAAGTTATACAATTAATTTGGATAGAATTGAGCGGTCCGGAGGTCAATTCAAATATGAAGGCAATTTTGGAATATCGGCATAATTTCAAAAAGGTAAGTGTCTTGCTTAACCTCGAGTGGGGGAATTACCCCTTAGGCATTGAGTCTTATGTGCAATTTGTGTAATTGAAAACCATTTACGCGAGAAGACGAGTACGTACTTGATTTATATGTGCAAATTTTATTGAGTTAAAGTCTCGAGCATATTGTGTAGTAAATTGGATAATTGTTGGCATATATTTAATCATCTATTTGTCGTGCCTAAATCCTTGTTGTTGAATCTGTTGTTATATGACAATTTGATGTAGTTGTTACTTGATTATTTATGAAATTCTGTGAATTTGCTGGTTTGATAATTATTGGAATTTAATTTTATTTTGGATTTTTTTCTCTGCAAATAATTAATTAAATGAGCTTAAGAAGCGATGTTTATATAATTATTGAAAATTTGGAGTTAATGAAGACTTTGCTTTATGTTGAATAATTTCTATCTCTGTTGATTGTTTTTGGGTATTGTACACATTGTGTGGAGCCTTCGACTATTTGTTGTGAAATTAATTGACTTGGTTGTATCTTTGGAATTTTTGGTTGTAGCCATTGGGAAAATTGTGATATGAATTGATTTTGTTATGTTGCCGTGATAATTTTCCGTGTAAATTGTTGTGTTGTGTTAATTATTATTTTGAAAATATAAGGATGGCATTTCACCGTTGATATTATATGGGTATAAGGGTGGCATTTCACTGTGGTTGTGTTTGTTGGAATATTGTCTGGGCGGAGAGATAAGGGTGGAAATAGGAGCGATAAGGGTGGCTATTGATATTGTCTGTGTGGAGCGATAAGGGTGGCTAAAGGAGTGATAAGGGTGGCAATAGGAGCGATAAGGGTGGCTATTGTCATGGACGATATGTGATGATTTGGGGTTGTGGGATTGATAATTTTCATATGATGTTGTGATATTCTTGTGTTTATTTTTATACCTTGTGCAATTTTTCTTGTTGTTGATAAATTGATGACAATCTGACTTATATTGAAATTGAGAGCCTGTGGCTATTGCCAAGTGGATTATAAAATGAAATATGGGCACGAGGTGCCATGAGTAAATAATGAGGATATTGGCACGTGAATTGTCCGTGCAGTTGTGATATGAAATGTGGGCACGAGGTGCTGTGATTAAATAATAATGATATTTGGCACGTAAATTGTCTATGCAGTTGTGATATGAAATGAGGGCACGAGGTGACAGTGAAATATGATGATTTAATTATTGTCACGAGGTGCCGTGGAAATATGAAAAATGGGTTGAGACCTGTGTTTACGAAAAATATGAAAATGGACTGAGACCCGTATTTTTATGATTATGAAACGAGGTGTCACATGGTGACCTTTTAATTGAAAGAATTATATTCAAAATATTTATTTGAAAGGATTTTTATGTAGAAGGTATTATATGAAAGAATTATATTTGAAGGGTAATTATTTGAGAAAATTATATTTGAAAGACATTTATTTGAAGGATTTGATTTATTGTGTGTAATTGTATTTATTAATTGTTGAGCGATATTAATGGTATTCTTATTGTCTGTTGTGCATATTACTGGTTGTTTTATGTTGCTCTTATTGTTATCTACTTCCTATTATTTTGTATATTATATTGCACATGCTATTAGACTAGTGAGTGTCTTGACTGTACCTCGTCTTTACTCCACTGAGGTTAGTTTTGATACTTACTGGGTACCGACCGTGGTGTACTCATACTGCACTTCTGCACATTTTTGTGCAGATCCAGGTATTGGAGATATCAGACTTGAGAAGAGTTAAAGCGGGATCGTAAGAATTCAAGGTAGAGTTGCTTGGTCGTCGCAGTCCCTTGGAGTCTTTTTATTTCATTATACTGTTAATTTTTAATCAAACCATATTGTATATTCAGTCCTCGTGATCATTCCATGTATTCAGTTAGAGTTCGTGACTCAGTACTACCAGTCTTGGGAGGTTGTACATTCATATTTGTTCCGCTGTTAGTTTTGGTTACTTACAAAAAGGCTTAAAAATGTAATTGAAATCGGCTTACCTAGCCTTAGAGACTAGGTGCCATCACGACGCCTGTGATGGGATTTTGGGTCATGACAATCCCAATCGTAAAGTTCGTGATATTGCATTCATGGTTGGAGATAGAGTATTGCTCTGGGTTTCACCTATGAAAGGTATAATGAGGTTCGAATAGAAGGGCAAGTTGAGCCCTAAGTATATAGGACCCTTTGAAATTCTTGAAAGGGTGGGCGAAGTAGACTACAAGCTTGCATTACCACCTAGTTTATTAGCGGTTCATCCGGTGTTCCATGTGTCTATGCTCCGAAAATATCACGGTGATCCGTCCCATGTGTTAGATTTTAGCTCAGTCCAATTGGACAAGGATTTGACTTATGAAGAGGAGCCGGTAGCTATTCTAGCCCGGCAGGTTCGACAGTAGAGGTCTAAGAGTTATCCTTCAGTTTAGGTACAATAGAAAGGTCAGCCGGTAGGAGCATCTACCTGGGAGTCCGAGTCGGACATGCAGAGTAAATATTCACACCTTTTTACCAGCTCAGGTACTTTTTCTAATACTGTTCGAGGATGAACGTTTATTTTAGATGTGGAGAATGTGATGACCCAAAATATTATCTTTAAATTTAATAATTAATTCTGTGTTCTAAGACCTCGAAAACACTATTCATCATCCTCGATTTGCGTGCACAGTCTGTATAATTTTTCAGAAAGTTTTTATATGAAAAATTGATTAAAATGTGAAATAGAGCCTTAAAACTCAACTAAGTTGACTTTGGTCAACATTTGGAGCAAACAGACTCGGATCGGTATTTTAATAGTTCCGACAGGTTCATATCGTGATTTGGGACTTGGTTGTATACCCGAAATTTAATTTGGAGGTCCCTAGATTGAATTATCGCCAGTTGGCAAAAACTAGAAGCCCAAAGGCTTAAAGATTTCAAAGTTTGACCACAAATTGACTTTTATTGATATTGGGGTCCGATTCGAGTTTTGAAATTTTTCATAGGTCCGTTATGTCACTTATGACTTGTCTATCGAATGTGGTGAGAAACGGAGTTGATTTGACATGATTCGGGCGTTCGGTTGTGAAAATAAAAGTTTTAAAGTTTTCTTGAAAATTTCATTTGAGTTGGTGTCTGATTCGTAGTTCTAGCATTATTTTGGTATTTTGTTCACGCGAGCGAGTTCGTATGAGATTTTTGAACTTGTGTGTATAATTAGTTTGGAGCCCCGAGGGCTCGGGCGAGTTTCGGATAGGCTACGGATGTTTTGAAACAAAGAAAAAATCTGGTTTTTGGCTTCAGCAGATATCTGGTGTGTTCTTCTTCGCGTTCGCGGAGGTGCTCTCGCGAACACGAAGAGTAAACTAGGGTAGGGTGATTTTCTTTATCGCGAACGCGACCTGCTTCTCGCGAACGCAAAGTTTTAGGGACCTAGGGAGAAGGGTAAGTCGTTCTTCTACGCGAACGAGAGCATTAGCTCGCGAATGCGAAGGCCAGGGGGGAGAAGCCTTCGCGAACGTGAAGGAGGACTCGCGAACGCGAAAGCCACTCGGGATGCTGCTCATCGCGAACGCGACAGGCCCTTCGCGGACGCGAAGATGGACTGACGCCCAGACCTTAAAACAGAACCAAAATGGTATTTTTGCCATTTTTCACAAACCCTCAATTAGAACTCGGTTTAGGGGCGATTTCAGTGGAGTTTTTCACTATTTCGAACTGGGTAAGTGTTCTTTATCATATAATGATTTTATTTCATAAATCTAAGTTTATATTCATCATTTATTTCGGATTTAGATGGGAGAATTTGGAAGTTTTGTAAAACTTTCCAAAAAATGAAAATGTAAGACTTGAATGTCCATTTGTCATCGGAATTTGATAATTTTTATATGGCTGGACTCGTCTCGGAACGGGTGTTCGGATTTCGTAAGTTTTTTCGAGATTCAAAACGTGGGTCCCACTGATAATTTTTGAGATAAATTTCGGATTTTAATCCGAAAAATTAGTAAATTCATATGGAATTAATTCCTACGATTTATATTGAGTATATTGAATTGTTTATGACTAGATGTGAGGATTTAAGACACGAATTCACGAGGCAAAGGTCTATTGGATTCCTGAATTTGGTTGCAAAGCGAGGTAAGTGTCGTGGTTAACCTTGACTTGAGGGTATAGAACCCTTAAATTATTTGTTATGTGAAATGCATGTGAATGATGTATAGGCAAGGTGACAAGTGTCTATACGTCATCAAATTAATTATTTGCATAATTACTTGAAAAATCATAAATCATTTTAAACCATGAATTAATTATTATATTAATTGTTTCTCTCGTGTTCTTTGCTCAATATCATGCCTTGAATCTATGCTATAATTGCTACATTCTTATTTGATTTATGTGACTTAATTGCCACTTGATGTTTAGCATACTAATTATTAAAATACCTATTACATCCTTAATTTCCACAATTAATTGCTACTTGTCATCACTTATTTCTAATAAATCATAATTATTGTATGCTTGTTGTCTTATAATTACATATTAATTATTGCATTTATTGGAGTAATTTATTTTATAAGAATTGGTAAATGAATATATTGGAGGAGCGGGTTGCACGCCACAACGGAAATAAAAGTGAATATATTGGAGGAACGGGTTGCACGCCACAACAGAATTGATTGAAATAAATATATGTTGGTACTGTTGGAACCAACAAAGGTTGTGTACACGTTGAACTATCTGCTTAATTGTTATTTTGTACTCAGTCACAGTTTACTTGATTATTTTATTCCAGTTTCTATTATTCATTATTGATAGATCATATCATTGTTGTTTGGGCTGATTTCATGATTGTTGAGAGCCCTAGAGACTGGAGAGATTTATGACTGAGCGAGGCCGAGGGCCTGATTGTGAGATATTATACTATAGCACGTAAGTTGTCCGTGCAACACACGAGTTGTCCGTACGGATCCAGATATTATACTATAGCACATGAGTTGTCCGTGCGGATCCAGATATTATACTATAGCACATGAGTTGTCCGTGCAGCATGTGAGTTGTCCGTGCGGATCTAGATATTGATACTATATCACGTGAGTTGTCCGTGTGGATTATAGTGTGTGGGCTGTAGGAGCCCCTCCGGAGTCTGTATACCCCCAATGAGCGCGAGTACCCATTGAGTGTGAGTGTTGAGGGCTGGGAGCCCAGCGAATGATTGTTGCCTTGAGAGGCCGTATTTACTTTTCATTTGTTGTGGCACTTAGTTGCTATATGTCATTGTTGTGAAATTTCTGAAAGATTTTATATCTGAAATACATGAACTTGAACTGTATAGAATTGATTTGACTTAAAATGTTGGATTTGAAAGCATGTCTATTCTTTGCTGGAATTACTGAAAATGAACTATAACTGTGTAGCTCGTCACTATCTTCAGTTCCTTATTAATTATTGTTACGTACTGAGTTAGTTGTACTCATACTACACCTTGTACTTCGTGTGCAGATCCAGGTGTCCCGGATATAGCGGGTGTTGATTCTTTCGTGCAGTTGATTTTTCGAAGATTCTAAGGTAGTTGCCGTGTTTCGTAGACCTTATCACTCCTTCCCTATCTCCTTGTTTACTGTATTTGGTCTCAGACTATCATAGATCATATTTTTCAGACTTGTAATCATATTAGATGCTCATGTACTCAGTGACACCAGGTTTTGGGGAGTGTTCGTATCAGTATTTGAGGGATTTTGGATTGTATTTAAATATTATGTTTTTCAAACTTAAAGGAAATCGGGGGATATTGATGTTATCGGCTTGCCTAGTATTGAGATAGGTGCCATCACGACAGGTCAGATTTTGGATCGTGACAACAGTTGATGCAAGTGAGGATTTCCTTAATTAGAGTACGCGAGTTGACATTTTTCGGTGAGCCCCGCACTTGTTCGCGTGGGCGAAAAGTTTATTTATTTGTTATGCTCTCTTCTTTTGAACTTTTAGAGTCGCTCCATAATTATTTTTATTAGTGTCATGAGTATTCGTTCATTATTTTAGACCTACGACTACTATTAGACTCTATTATAGTATTTTAGAGATGAATTTAAGATTATTGTATTGCAAGTGGTTGATCAATAGTGGTGAATAACTGTTTGATTAGTTGATGAAGATTATGATATGTTTTGGTTGATATAGGTTGGTTCTATTGTTGATTTCTGAGATAGGGTAAATTTTTGGATAGTCCTAAAATAGGAAAAATTTTGTCTGAATTTTTTGTAAAATACCGATGAGGCTTACTTGGGGGCACTTGCTCCTAAGCACCGGTCATGATCCTAAATTGGGCCGTGACAACAAAAATTTAGAAGAGAGCTTGGCATAAAACATTCTTTGAGAGCTTCTTCTTTTCCTTTCTTCTTTTAGTCATTACACTGGCTTCATTTTTAGTTCCGAATAAATTATAATATTGGAAATTACTCTAGTTCCTATTTTTAATTAAATACGGGGAATTATTCTTTTGAATATTTATTTCTATTTTCTTATTTAATGGGCAAGAATATTTCCGTTGCCAGTACTAACTCCATTATGGAGTAACTTTTCTTGTGTTGGGAGAATGATGGATCTTAATATTTCTATATAATAGTAGATATTATTCCTCAATTTCACATGCTTGAGCTGAAGCTTTTAATTTAAATTTTATTTGCTTTATAGTTAGGTGTTATTTAATTTGTTAACATCTATCTATTTCGTACTACATATTAACTTCTTACTAATTCTTTAATCGAAAGAGGCGGAAGGAGTACTATAGCTAATTTTGGTATTGATAAATGTTAACTTTTATTTAGTGACATCTAACTCTTATATGTTAAAATTGATTCTACACTTATTTATAATCGAAAGAGGCGAATATTGTAGTATTCAGTTATAACAAGTAGGGTAACCGAAAGAAACTTACTTAAAAGAGCATGTTTTAGTTCAAGCATATATTTCTTGTTCTTTAATATTACCATTTTATTGATTAATTTGTATAACCGAGAGGAGTATAATTAATTGTTCAACTATAGTAATAATATATAAATATAATCGTGAGAGGTATTTATACATTTATGAGAAATAGAGATTGAAGGATAAATATATCTACTATATAAATAAAATATTAAGTGAAGTCAAGATCCCAACACTTTTTTATTATATTTGTGAAAACAAAATATTTTCTATTGATCTATTCATGCATTTTAAATTAGTTAATTCACAACTCAACTCTTTCAGATTTTCTCAAATAGTAATTAAAAAAAGAAACGTCTGTAGAATAGATAAACCAATCTCCGTGGGTTTGACATTTTTCTATACTATTATTTGACAGAGTACGAGTTAGAATTTTACATACACTAGACACTCGTCACTTATGTTTTAGACATTTTTATAAATTTACTTTCCATAAGAAATTGAAGAAAAAGATGAGAGAAAAAAAATAGTGAGAATCAAATCTCACTATGAAAGACTCTTGTTAATACTCATACTAGAAGCTTCGATTATTTCACACAATCAAAATGCTTATAATGTTAGTTATAAATTTAAGTCCTATAGGGAAGCCCAACAGAGAAAACAAGCCTTCATGTTGAAAATAAAAGAGGAATTTTCAGAAACCACTATTATTTAGTGTCTCTTAAATCCCTATAGCTATCATATACATAATTACTTCCTATACCTACTATTCAGATATTACAGTAGTGTATTCGTTGTATTCCGTTGCTGTATTCATGAATACAGTAGCAAACAACGCCTAAAATTAGGGCCCAGCTGTACGCGCATGTATTCACATGTATTCGCTTTATATATTCATGAATACAGTAACAACAGTCACCTTAAAAATTGGTAAGTCTAGCTGTCTAATAACGGAAATAATATCAATTAGCGTGATACACTCCTAATATAACTCAACAAAATCAATTCTAACATTCCTCATTATCAACCCAATTAATTAGAATGATTTTCAGTTGTATATAGTTGTTGTATTTAACTTTTGTATTTAGTGTGTTTCAATATGTTTTTTACTGTTGCACTCACTAGATTCAATGTTTGTATTTACTGTATTCGCTATTTTATATTCAGTTTATTCAAATGTACTTGTATTAATAGTATTTTAGTTATTCCTAATACATGTTATTAATGTTGTATTCGGTATATTTCATTGGTTGTATTCACTGTATTTCTATTTGTATTCAGTGTATTTTACCGTATTTCACTATATTTTAAAATTAAATGTATTCAATGTTTATATTCTGTTCTATTTTAATGTTTGTATTTAGTGTATTTCAATGTTTATATCTTGTATTCATACACACTGTATGTACAGTTGTCACGACCCAAAATCCAACTAGTCGTGATGGCACCTAACCCAACTTGCTAGGTAAGCCAATTATCTACTATCCAATTCCAATGAAATTTAATAAGGCAATTAATTAAAATAAAATATATGAAATTAATACATTTTCCCAAGAACTGGTAGTACAAATCATGAGTTTCTAAGGATAGAGTTTACAAAACTGGTACGAAATAAATACATCATATGTTTGAAAAATACATAAACAGAGTTTTATGCATCTAAGGCTACTATGAACAAGAGGCAGCTACAACCAGAACGCAGGTACATCTTCAATTCCGGCTCCCGTCGATCACAACAACGTCAGCAGTCAATATCTGCACGCAAGGTGTAGAAGTGAAGTATGAGTACAACCGACCCCATTTACTCAATAAGTAACAAACCTGACCTTAGTTTGAAAGTAGTGACGAGCTTGTACGAAGGTCGGGTCCACCACCAATAACCCACAAGAGTTCATAACAACGTAAATAAGTAATACCAGAAGTAACTCAACAATCAAATGCTCAACAAAATAAACATGATTTCTGAAAATAGTTCTGCCTTTCTAGTACATTAGTGAAAACCCAAATCGTTTATTGGAGTTACCAAAAATATGAATAAGTTTGAAAAAAATAATTTTTCCAAAAATCCTTTCAATAAAAAAAATGTTTTATTTCCTTTCTAGATAACCAGTGTATAACAAATGCATCACTATGCCCATCTGCCAACATGTGTGAGAAATTCCGAATGATGTGATATCGTACAACATGAGGAAAAATACATCTCTATGCTTGTATGTCATGTGTGCATGTCAATGCAATATATTTTATAGATGAACTCATATACATACTCTCAGATTATCAATTCACTCAGTCCTCCCATCACTCAGTCCACCCTATCACTCAGTCCTCACGGTCACTCAATCCTCAGTAGGTACCTGCGCTCACTAGGGGTGTGTACAGACTCTGGAGGGGCTCCTTCAGTGTGATGACCCAAAAGATCATCTTTAAATTTCCTAATTAATTCTATATTCTAAGACCTCAAAAAGCACTATTCATCATTCCTCGACTTGCTGTGTAGTCCGTATAATTTTCAGGAAAGTTTTTATATGAAAAATGATTAAAATGTAAAAAAGAGCCTTAAAATTCAGCTGAGTTGACTTTAGTCAGCATTTGGAGCAAACAGAATCGGATCAGTATTTTGACAGTTCTGGTAGGTTTGTATCGTGATTTGGGACTTGGGCGTATGTCCAAAATTTAATTTGGAGGTCCCTATATTGAATTATCGCCAGTTGGCGAAAACTAGAAGCCTAAAGGCTTAAAGATTTCAAAGTTTGACCACAAATTGACTTTTATCGATATCGGGGTCGGATTCGAGTTCTGAAAAATTTCATAGATCTGATATGTCACTTATGACTTGTCTGTCGAATGTGGGGAGAAATATAGTTGATTTGACATGATTCGGACGTTCGATTGTGATAATAGAAGTTTTAAAATTTTCTTGAAATTTTCATTTGAATTGGTGTCTGATTCGTAGTTCTAGGCATTATTTTGGTGTTTTGTTCACGCGAGCGAGTTCGTATGAGGTTTGTGAACTTGTGTACATAATTGGTTTGGAGCCCCGAGGGTTCGGGCGAGTTTCGGATAGGCTACGGGTGTTTTGAAACTTAGAAAAAATCTGGTTTTTGGCTTTAGCTAATATCTAGTATGTTCTTCTTCGCATTCGCGGAGGTACTCTCGTGAACGCGAAGAGTAAACTGGGGCAGGGTGATTTTCTTAATAGCGAACGCGAAGCTTTAGGGACCTGGGGGGAAGGGTAAGTCGTTCTTCTACGCGAACGCGAGCATTGGCTCGCGAACGCGAAGGCCGGGGGGAGAAGCCTTCGCAAACACAAAGGAGGACTCGTGAAATTCTTATATAGGTGAGTTCAAATTCATATTTGTGTCAAAGGAGGACTCGTGAAATTCAAATTCATATTTGTATCCGGGAGGTTCCGAATGAGATTCGGGGTGAGTTTTGAGCGAGTCCGAATATTTCGAAACTCTAATATTGTTCTGGCACTTTTGGGGGGCGCGGACCGCGCATTTCGGGGTGCTGAGGCGAAGGAGAGGTGCGGACCATAGTAGAATTTTGCGGCCGCCATAGGAATTTCGTGGACCGCGGCAGAATTTCGAGGACCACGGCAGAATTTCGCGGACCGCGGTTGGACGTTCTGTAGATCCGCTGGTCCGACTTCGGAAGCCTATATCTTTTGATCTACAAGGAATTTTGAGTTGATTCAAAAACGAAAGTTGTAGGCCTTCGTGTCTATTTTCCAGATTAGTCAAGAAGGCATCATTTGGACATCTGTAGAGAACGTTATGGCCAAAATACTAAAGCCTGGTAGTGCAGCCCCAGGAATTTCGCGGACACACCAGTTTTTCGCAACCGCCGGACCCGGGGCGTGACCGCACTCAAAGTTTCGCGGACCGCGAAGTGGGAGATCAAAGGTGCACTATATAAACGGGGTTTAGGGTATTATTTCACATTTTGGACCTAGGGAGCTCGGTTTGTGGCGATTTTTCGTGAGTTTTTCAAGCAATTCATCGGGGTAAGTGATTCTAACTCGGATTTGGTTATTATACATGAATATACCACTAATTTCATCATTTAATTAGTACTTTGAGATGGAAATTTGGGGAAAAAATTTGTAGAAACTTCATAAACTACAAATTTAAGATTTGGAGGTCGATTTGTTATTGGAATTCGATAAAATTGGTATGATTGAACTCGTATCAAAATGGTGTTCTGATTTCATGAAAATTATGTCGGGTTCCAAGGGGCGAGTCCCGCATTGACTTTTGTTGACTTTTTGCAATAAATTTTTAAGTCGACGTATTATTATCCAGAATTGTTTTCGATGAATTTTAATGAAGTTATACAATTAATTTGGATAGAATTGAGCGGTCCGGAGGTCAATTCAAGCAAGAAGGCAATTTTGGAATATCGGCATAATTTCAAAAAGGTAAGTGTCTTGCTTAACCTCGAGTGGGGGAATTACCCCTTAGGCATTGAGTCTTATGTGCAATTTGTGTAATTGAAAACCATTTACGCAAGAAGACGAGTACGCACTTGGTTTATATGTGCAAATTTTATTGAGTTAAAGTCTCGAGCATATTGTGTAGTAAATTGGATAATTGTTGGCATATATTTAATCATCTATTTGTCGTGCCTAAATCCTTGTTGTTGAATCTGTTGTTATATGACAATTTGATGTAGTTGTTACTTGATTATTTATGAAATTCTGTGAATTTGCTGGTTTGATAATTATTGGAATTTAATTTCATTTTGGATTTTTTTCTCTGCAAATAATTAATTAAATGAGCTTAAGAAGCGATGTTTATATAATTATTGAAAATTTGGAGTTAATGAAGACTTTGCTTTATGTTGAGTAATTTCTATCTCTGTTGATTATTTTTGGGTATTGTACACATTGTGTGGAGCCTTCGACTATTTGTTGTGAAATTAATTGACTTGGTTGTATCTTTGAAATTTTTGGTTGTAGCCATTGGGCAAATTGTGATATGAATTGATTTTGTTATGTTGCCGTGATAATTTTCCGTGTAAATTGTTGTGTTGTGTTAATTATTATTTTGAAGATATAAGGTTGGCATTTCACCGTTGATATTATGTGGGTATAAGGGTGGCATTTCACTGTGGTTGTGTTTGTTGGAATATTGTCTGGGCGGAGTGATAAGGGTGGCAATAGGAGCGATAAAGGTGGCTATTAATGTTGTCTGGGTGGAGCGATAAGGGTGGCTATAGGAGTGATAAGGGTGGAAATAGGAGCGATAAGGGTGGCTATTGTCAGGGACGATATGTGATGATGTGGGGTTGATAATTTTCATGTGATGTTGTGATATTCTTGTATTTATTTTTATACCTTGTGCAATTTTTCTTTTTGTTGATAAATTGATGACAATCTGACTTATGTTGAAATTGAGAGCCTGTGGCTATTTCCAAGTGGATTATAAAATGAATTTGGGCACGAGGTGCCGTGAGTAAATAATGAGGATATTGGCACGTGAATTGTCCGTGCGGTTGTGATATGAAATGTGGGCACGCGGTGCTGTGATTAAATGATAATGATATTTGGCACGTGAATTGTCCGTGCAGTTGTGATATGAAATGAGGGCACGAGGTGCCGGGGAAATATGAGGATTTAATTATTGGCACAAAGTGCCGTGGAAATATAAAAAATGGGTTGAGACCCGTGTTTACGAAAAATATGGAAATGGGCTGAGACCCGTATTTTTATGATTATGAAAAGAGGTGTCACATGGTGACTTTTTAATTGAAAGAATTATATTCAAAATATTTATTTGAAAGAATTTTTATGTAGAAGGTATTATATGAAAGAATTATAATGAAGGGTAATTATATGAGAAAATTATATTTGAAAAAGAGTTATTTGAAAGAATTATATGTGAAAGATATTTATTTGAAGGATTTGATTTATTGTGTATAATTGTATTTATTAATTGTTGAGTGATATTAATGGTATCTGCTTCCTATTATTTTATATATTATATTGCACAAGCTATTAGACTAGTGAGTGTCTTGACTGTACCTCGTCTCTACTCCACTGAGGTTAGTCTTGATACTTACTGGGTACCGACCGTGGTGTACTCATACTGCACTTCTGTACATTTTTTGTGCAGAGCCAGGTATTGGAGATATCAGACTTGAGAAGAGTTAAAGCGGGATCGTAAGGATTCAAGGTAGAGTTGCTTGGTCGTCGCAATCCCTTGGAGTCTTTTTATTTTATTGTACTGTTAATTTTTAATCAAACAGTATTGTATATTCAGTTCTCGTGATCATTCCATGTATTCAGTTAGAGTTTGTGACTCGGTACTACCAGTCTTGGGAGGTTGTACATTCATATTTGTTCCGCTGTTAGTTTTGGTTACTTAAAAAAAGGTTTAAAAATATAATTGAAATCGGCTTATCTAGCCTTAGAGACTAGGTGCCATCATGACGCCTGTGGTGGGATTTTGGCTCATGACAATCCCGATCGTAAAGTTCGTGATATTGCATTCATGGTTGGAGAAAGAGTATTGCTCTGGGTTTCACCTATGAAAGTTATAATGAGGTTCGAATAGAAGGGCAAGTTGAGCCCGAGGTATATAGGACCCTTTGAAATTCTTGAAAGGGTGGGCGAAGTAGCCTACAAGCTTGAATTACCACCTAGTTTATCAGCGGTTCATCCGGTGTTCCATGTGTCTATGCTCCGAAAATATCACGGTGATCCGTCCCATGTGTTAGATTTCAGCTCAGTCCAATTGGACAAGGATTTGACTTATGAAGAGGAGCTGGTAGTTATTCTAGCCTGGCAGGTCCGACAGTAGAGGTCTAAGAGTTATTGTCAAGACCCAAAACTAACCCCTGTCGTGATGGCCCCTATCGTGAAACTAGGCAAGCCGACTCATTTCCAAAACAAAACGATATTGTCATTTCAAAGATAATTTCAAGGTTATTTAACATAAAACCTCCATTTAAAGAGTTCAAATCAAAGAAAAACAGAAGTGCGAAAAAGAAAAGCCCGACATCGGGGTGTCACTAGTCATGAGCATATACTACAATCTGTCTAACAATATCAAGGCTAACTCAGCCCGGAAAATAGCTAGATACAACTAGAGGAAGATAAGAGGGAGAAGAGCAGGGGCTGCGATCGCCAAACAGCTACCTTGCTATCTCCAAGAAAATCTGTAACCAGAACACTCAATAACTGCTACCGTGTCCAGCTACACCTAGATCTGCACACAAGGTTTAGGGAGTAACGTGAGTATGCCAACTCATTAAGTAACAACAATAAATAAAGACTGAGCAGTAGTGATGAGCAATAAAGCATATAACGTTCAAATTAGGAAATCTCAGTAAAATACCACATGCTCTCAAAACAATTCAGGATTTGAATCAAACATCTCGTTTAAACCCAATTCCAGTAAAAAAATCATTTAAAGACATTTTTCCAACAGTTTTTCAAACTAAAGCTCAATGCAAAGGTGAGCAAAAATGATGAAATCATAAACAGCCCCTCGGGCAAAACATCACTCATATACAGCCCCTCAGGCAAACCTCACAGTCACTCGTGCCACTCGGGCATACCTCATAATCACTCTTTCCACTCGGGAATACCTCACAATCACTCTTGCCACTCGGACATACCTCACAATCACTCTTGCCTCCCAGTCACTCAACACTCGCACTCAGTAGGTACCTGCGCTCACTGGGGGTGTGTACAGACTCCGAAGGAGATCCTTCAGCCCAAGTGCTATAATCTGCACGGACAACTCACGTGCGATAATAATAAAGTATGTTGCAGGCGGGAAGCCCCGATCCAAACTCATCCTCACAAATCACGCGCTCGGCCTCACTCAGTCATAAAGTATGCTGCAGGCGGGCAGCCCCGATCCACACTCATCCTCACAAATCAGGCCCTCGGCCTCACTCAGTCATAAAGTATGCTGCAGGCGGGCAGCCTCGATCCATACTCATCCTCACAAATCAGGCCACTCGGGCATTTCAGTAAAATAGGGCATTCGGCCCAAAACATTTATATGCATCAAAATAGAGTCATAAAACTGAGTTATGCGGTAAACAAGTATAAACATGATTGAGTATATATTTTCAATCGAAAACAGTGAGAGGATGGTAAGAAACAGCCCCTAAGGGTCCAAACAGCATTGGCGCAAGGCCCAAACATGGCATTCAACCCAGTTTACAGAAAATCTTTCTAAAACATATAAGTATCAATGGTTTCAACAAAGTATGCAACTTTACAGGTTCTACGGGGCGGACCAAGTCACAATTCCCCAACAGTGCACGCCTACACGCCCGTCACCTAGCATGTGCGTCACTTCAAAATAGTAGAATGATACGAAATCTGGGGTTTCATACCCTCAGGACTAGATTTACAATCGTTACTTACCTCAAAACGTGAAACTTTTTACTCTGCTATGCCTTTGCCTCGCAAATCGGCCTGTGAATGCCTCGAATCTAGTCACAAATAATTCGTTTCAGTCAATAAAATTCATTGGAAGTAATTCCATAAGAAAATACTAATTTTTCATAAAAAATCCAAAATTTAGCTCAAAACTCGCCTGTAGGGCCCACATCTCGGAACCCGATGAAAGTTACAAAATCCGAAAGCCCATTGAACCACGAGTCTACCCATACCAATTTTACCAAAATCCGACCTCAACTCGACCCTCAAATCTACAAATCTTATTTCCCAATTTCTAAGTTCCAATCTCCGATTTACACCTCAAAATCATGTAATCTGGTCGGATTAATAGTTCAATATTATGGAGTTGAAATGATCACAAGGGACTTACCTCAAGTTTTCCTTGAAAATATATCAAAAATCGCCTCTACCCAAGCTCCAATTTGTCAAAATGGCAAATGGGACGAAGTCCCTGTTTTTATGATTCTGCCCAAACATCCTCGGTTCTGCCTCGATCTTGGCCTTCGATCGAGGTTTTCGATCCTGGTCCTCAGTCCTGCCCCTCGATCCCGATTCTCGATCCTGGCCCTCGATTATGTCTTCGACCCGACCTTCGACCGTGACCCTCGACCCTAGGCTCGATCATGCCTTCGATCGTGGCCCTCGACTCTGGGCTCGATCATGGCTTCGATCGCGGCCCTCGACCCTGAGCTTGATCTGGGCTTCGATCGTGGCCCTCGACCCTGAGCTCGATCTGGGCTCGATTTCTAGGCAGAAGCAATTTCCAACAGAAGGAAATTGCAACAGATGTTCTAGTTAAATTTTTGATTCGTTAACCATCTAAAACTCACCCGAGGCCCTCGGGACCTCAACCAAATATACCAACAAGTCCTAAAACATCATACGAACTTAGTCGAATCCTCAAATCACCTCAAACAATGCTAAATCCATGAATTACGCCACAATTCAAGCCTAATAAACTTTGTAATTTCTAATTTCTACAAACAACTCCGGAACCTATCAAATCACGTCCGATTGACCTCAAATTTTGCACACAAGTCCTAAATGACATAACAGAGGTATTTCAATTTTCAGAATCGGATTCCGACCCCGATATCAAAAAGTCAACACCCACGGTCAAACTTCTCAAAAATAAAACTTTCGGCATTTCAAGCCTAATTCCTCTACGGACTTCCAAATAATATTCCGGACACGCTCCTAAGCCCAAAATCACCATACGGAGCTATTGGAATCATCAAAATTCAAATTCGAGGTCGTTTACACATAGGTCCATATCCGGTCCACTTTTCTAACTTAAAATTTTTAATTATGAGACTAAGTGTCTTATTTCACTCCGAGTTCCTTCCGGACTCGAACCAACTAACCCGATATAACATAATATAGCTGAATAACACAAAAAGAAGTAGGAATGGGGAAAACGGGGTTATAACTCTCAAAACCACCGGCCGGGTCGTTACATCCTCCCCCTCTTAAACATCTGTTCGTCCTCGAACGGGTCTAGAAACATACCTGGAGTCTCGAATAGGCGTGGATATCTTCTCCGCACCTCCCGCTCAGTCTCCCAGGTGGCCTCATCCACAGGCTGACCTCTCCATTGCACCTTCACTGAAGCTATATCCTTTGACCTCAACCTTCGAACCTGCCGATCCAAAATAGCCACCGGCTCCACATCATAAGTCATATCACCCTCCAAATGAACCGTGCTGAAATCCAAAACATGGGACGAATCTCCAATATACTTCCGGAGCATGGAAACTTGAAACACTGGATGCACACCTGACAAGCTGGGTGGCAAGGCAAGCTTATAAGCCACCTCCCCTATTCTTTGAAGCACCTCAAAAGGCCCAATGAACCGGGGGCTCAACTTGCCCCTCTTCCCAAACCTCATAACACCCTTCGTGGGTGATACCTTCAGCAAAACCTTCTGCCGAACCATAAAAGACACACCACGGACCTTCCTATCCGCGTAGCTCTTCTGCCTGGATTACGCCGTGCGAAGCCGCTCCTGAATCAATTTCACCTTATCTAATGCGTCCTGGACCAAGTCTGTACCTAAGAGCCTAGCCTCACCCGGCTCAAACCATCAAACCGGAGATCTACACCTCCTCCCATACAAAGCCTCGTACGAAGCCATCTGAATACTCGACTGATAACTCTTATTATATGCAAACTCCGCGAGTGGCAGAAACTGGTCCCATGAACCCCCAAAGTCAATGACACAAGCATGCAACATGTCCTCCAATATCTGAATAGTGCGCTCGGACTGCCCGTCCATCTAAGGGTGAAAAGTTATGCTTAAATCAACCTGAGTACCCCACTCTCGCTACACGGCCCTCCAAAACTGCGATGTGAACTGAGTACCCCTATCTGAAATGATAGAAACTGGGACACCATGCAGGCGAACAATCTCTCAGATGTAAATCTTAGCCAACTGCTCTAAAGAGTAAGTAGTACCAACTGGAATGAAGTGCGCGGACTTGGTCAGCCGATCCACAATAACCCAAATAGCGTCGAACTTCCTCGAAGTCCATGGGAGCCCAACTACAAAGTCTATAGTGATCCGCTCCCACTTCCACTCTAGTATATCTAACCTCTGAAGCAAGCCACCCGGTCTCTGATGCTCATACTTAATCTGCTGACAGTTTAGACACCGAGCCACACACCCAACTATATCCTTCTTCATACGCCTCCACCAATAGTGCTGCCTCAAATCCTGGTACATCTTCGCGGCACCCGAATGTATGGAATACCGCGAGTTGTGGGCCTTCTCAAGAATCAGCTCTCGAAGCCCATATATATTATGCACACATATCCGGCCCTGCATTCTCAGCACATCATCATCACTAATAGTCACATCCCTAGCATCACCTCTCCGAACCCTGTCCTGAAGAATGAGCAAGTGAGGGTCATCATGCTGACGCTCCCTTATACGGTCATAAAGAGAAGACCTGGAGACCACACAAGCCAATACCTGACTAGGCTCCGAAATATCCAATCTGACAAGCTGGCCTGCTAAGGTCTGAACATCCAATGCCAAAGGTCTCTCTACTGCTGGAAGATATGCTGAACTCCCCAAACTTTCTGCCCGGCGACTCAAAGCATCGGCCACCACATTGGCCTTCCCTGGATGGTACAAAATAGTGATATCATAGTCCTTAAGAAGCTCCAACCATCTCTGCTGACACAAATTAATATCCTTCTGCTTTAACAGATACTGCAGACTCCGGTGATCAGTATAGATCTCACAATGAACCCCATACAAATAATGACGCCAAATCTTCAAGGTGTGAACAATGGCTGCTAATTCAATATCATGGACATGATAGTTCTTCTCATGGGTCTTCAACTGGTGCGAGGCATAGGTAATCACCCTACCCTCCTGCATCAAAACACAACCAATGCCTATCCTCGAGGAATCATAATAAATGGTGTAAGAACCTGAAGTTGATGGCAAAACTAACACTGGAGCTGTGGTCAAAGCAGTCTTGAACTTTTGAAAGCTCTCCTCACATTCATCTGACCACCTGAATGGAGCACCCTTTTGGGTAAATTTGGTCAAGGGCGATGCAATAGATGAAAATCCCTCCACAAAGCGACGGTAGTAACCCGCCAGAAAAAGAAAGCTCCTAATCTCCGTGGCTGAGGACGGTCTGGGCCAACTCTGCACCGCCTCTATCTTCTTCAAATCCACCTAAATACCCTCACTGGACACCACGTGCCCCAAGAATGTTACTGAACTGAGCCAAAACTTGCATTTGGAGAACTTTGCATAAAGCTTCTCCTCCCTCAATCTATGTAATACAATATTCAAATGCTGAGCGTGCTCCTCCTGGCTACGAGAGTACATTAGGATGTCATCAATGAATACAACAACGAATGAGTCCAAATAGGGCTGGAATACATTGTTCATCAAATGCATGAATGCTGCTGGGGCATTAGTCAGCCCAAAAGACATCACCAAGAACTCATAATGGCCATATCAGGTCTTGAAAGCTGTCTTGAGAATATCTGAATCCTAAATCTTCAGCTGATGATAACCGGACCTCAAATCAATCTTGGAGAACACCCTCGCTCCTTGAAGCTGGTCGAATAAATCATCAATACGAGGCAAAGTATACTTGTTCTTGACTGCGACCTTGTTCAACTGCCTATAATCAATACACATTCTCATGGAACCTTCCTTCTTCTTCACAAATAGAACAGGTGCACCCCAAGGTGACACACTAGGCCGAATAAACCCCTTATCAAGGAGTTCCTGAAGCTGTTTTTTCAATTCCTTCAAATCCGCCGGTGCCATACGATATGGTGGAATAGAAATGGGCTGAGTGCCTGACACCAAATCAATACCAAAGTCAATATACTTGTCAGGCGGGAAGCCCGGCAGGTCTGTAGGAAACATATCCGAAAAATCACGTACCACTGGAACAGAATCAATGACAGGAGTCTCTGCACTAACATCCCTCACAAAAGCCAAATAAGATAGGTAACACTTCTCAACCATGCGCTGAGCCTTCAAATATGAAATCACCCTACTTGGTACATAATCTACAAAACCGCTCCACTCAACCCTCGAAATTCCCGGCATAGCCAACGTCACCGTCTTAGTGTGACAATCTAGAACAACATGACATGGAGATAACCAATCCATACCCAATATCACATCAAAGTCAACCATACTGAGCAACAATAGATCTACTCGGGTCTCCAGACCCCCAATAGTCACCACACATGACCAATATACGCGGTCCACAATAATAGTATCGCCCACAGGAGTAGATACATGTACAGATGAAACTAAGGACTCACAGGGCATATCTAGAAAATGGGCAAAATACGAGGAAACATATGAATATGTGGAACCAGGGTCAAATAATACTGAGGCATCTCGGTGACAAATTGAGACAATACCTGTAATCACAGCATCTGAAGCAATAGCGTCTGGTCTTGCAGGGAGAGCATAGAAACGGGCCTGACCACCCCCTGATCTGCCTCCCCTCTAGGGCGACCCCTAGCTGACTGACCTCCACCCCGAGCTGACTGGGTGGATGGTGAGGTAGCTGGTGCTGTAGTCGGAGGCTGACTCCTCTGCTGAGATAGACCTCAATGACGACGAGGACACTACCTCCATATATGCCCAAGCTCCCCACACTCAAAACAACTCCCTGGTGCTGGCGGCGGAATCTGAAGGGAACCCCTAGCACCGGGATGACTGGTAGAAGAACCTGGCATAGAAGAGCCCTGAACAGGTGGAGCACGGGATGAACTCTGAACTGGAAGGGCACTAAGTGATGAGTGGCCCTGATGAGAACTGTGAGAACCATGGCCAGATGATGCACCTCGATGAAATGGCTGAGCTGACTGAGCCTGTCTGAAATGACGACCTCTACTGTGCTGGAACTGACCCCCAAAAGGAGCACCGCTGAATCCACCCTGACCACGAGGCATCTTGGCCTCCCGCTCAACCCTCTCCTGACCGCGAACCATCTCAATCTGCCAAGCAATGTCGACAACCTCATCAAAGGTAGCACCTGAAACCCGTTCCCTGGTCATGAGCAACTGTAGCTGATAAGTGAGGCCATCAATAAACCTCATGATCCTCTCTCTGTCCGTGGGAACCAACCAGATAGCATGACGGGCCAACTCGGAGAATCGCATCTCATACTGCGTCACAGACATATCCCCCTGGCAAAGCCGCTCAAACTGTCTACACAACTCCTCTCTGTGGGATCGAGGCACGAACTTCTCCAAAAGGACCACGGAGAACTGCTGCCAAGTAAGGGGTGTTGCACCAACAGGCCTACGCCTCTCGTAAGTCTCCCACCATCTGATTGCAGCCCCAGAAAACTGAAAGGTAGTGAATGAGACCCCACAAGTCTCCAAAATACCAGCAGTACGGAGTATCATCTGACACTTGTCCAAAAGGTCCTGAGCATCCTCTCTCTCTGTGCCACCGAAAGGCGGTGGCTGAAGTCTCCCAAACCTCTCCAACCTGCACTGATCATCCTCAGGCATAGCAGGAACCACATAATCCTGAGCAACAGTAACCGGCTGGGCTGGTGGTAGCTCTGGTGTCTGAAGTCCCTGAATAACCTGCTCGGGTGTGCGAGCGATGGGAGTCTGAGTGCCTCCCCTGGTATGAGAAGTGGTTGCGGCCGTCGAAATAGAGACAGCCTGAGCAAGGCCAGTACACGCTGTCAAAATCTGAGCTAGGGCCTCCTGAAGGCCTGGAATCACAATAGGCACAGGTGGTGCCTGAGCTGGTGCATCAACAACTGGAACTTGGTCCTGATCTGGGACAATCGGTGGATCTGTAGGTACTTCCCCAACTACTGTACGCGCTGCACCTCTGCCCCTACCACAGCCTCTACCGTGGCCTCGGCCTCTCGCGGCCCTGGCTGGTGGTACTGGTAGCTGGCCCTCCTGACCGGTAGCACGAGTCCTCACCATCTGTGAGAGAAGGAAACAACAGATGTTTAGTTACTAGAATCAACAGATTCGCACGACAAGAATTCAAGAATGTGGAGTTTCCTAAAGGTTCTGCAGCCTCCTGAAGATAAGTACAGATGTCTCCGTACTGATCCGCAAGACTCTACTAAACCCGCTCATGACTCGTGAGACCTATGTAACCTAGGCTCTCATACCAATTTGTCATGACCCAAAACTAACCCCTGTCGTGATGGTGCCTATCGTGGAACTAGGCAAGCCGACTCATTTCCAAAACAAAACGATATTGTAATTTCAAAGATAATTTCAAGGTTATTTAACATAAAACCTCCATTTAAAGAGTTCAAATCAAAGAAAAACAGAAGTGTGGAAAAGAAAAGCCCAACATCGGGGTGTCACTAGTCATGAGCATATACTACAATCTGTCTAACAATATTAAGGCAAACGTAGCCCGAAAAATAGCTAAATACAACTAGAGGAACATAAGAGGGAGAAGAGCAGGGGCTGCGATCGCCAAACAGCTACCTTGCTGTCTCCAAGAAAATCTGCATCCAGAATACTCAATAACCGCTACTGTATCCAGCTACACCTGGATCTGCACACAAGGTGCAGGGACTTACGTGAGTACGCCAACTCAGTAAGTAACCAATAAATAAAGACTGAGCAATAGTGACGAGCAATAAAGCATATAACGTTCATATCAGGAAATCTCAGTAAAATACACATGCTCTTAAAAAAATTCAGGATTTGAATCAAACATCTCGTTTAAACCCAGTTCCAGTAAAAAAATTATTTAAAGACATTTTTCCAATAGTTTTTCAAACAAAAGCTCAATGCAAAGGTGAGCAAAAATGATAAAATCAGAAACAGCCCATCGGGCAAAACATCACTCATATACAGCCCCTCGGGCAAACCTCACAGTCACTCATGCCACTCGGGCAAACCTCACAATCACTCTTGCCACTCGGGCATACCTCACAATCACTCTTGCCACTCAAGCATACCTCACAATCACTCTTTCCTCCCAGTCACTAAGCACTCGGCACTCGCACTCAGTAGGTACCTGCGCTCACTGGGGGTGTGTACAGACTCCGGAGGGGCTCCTTCAGCCCAAGCACTATAATCTGCATGGACAACTCACGTGCGATAATAATAAAGTATGCTACAGGCGGGCAGCCCCGATCCACACTCATCCTCACAAATCAGGCCCTCGGCCTCACTCAGTCATAAAGCATGTTGTAGGCGGGCAGCCCCGATCCACACTCATCCACACAAATCAGGCCACTCGGGCAAATAGTGAGAGGATGGTAAGAAACAACCCCTAAGGGTCCAAACAGCATTCGCGCAAGGCCCAAACATGGCATTCAGCCCAATTTATAGAAAATCTTTCTAAAACATATAAGTATCAATGGTTTCAACAAAGTATGCAACTTTACAGTTGCTACGGGGCAGACCAAGTCACAATTCTCCAATAGTGCACGCCCACACGCCCGTCACCTAGCATGTGTGTCACTTCAAAATAGTAGAATGATACAAAATCCGGGGTTTCATACCCTCAGGACTAGATTTACAGTCGTTACTTACCTCAAAACGTGAAACTTTTTACTCTGCTATGCCTTTGCCTCGCAAATCGGCCTCTGAATGCCTCAAATCTAGTCACAAATAATTCGTTTTAGTCAATAAAATTTATTGGAAGTAATTCCATAAGAAAATACTAATTGTTCATAAACAATCTAAATTTAGCTCAAAAATCGCCCGTGGGGCCCACGTCTCGGAACCCAACGAAAGTTACAAAATCCGAAATCCCATTCAACCACGAGTCTACCCATACCAATTTTACCAAAATCCGACCTCAAATCGACCCTCAAATCTACAAATCTTATTTCCAAATTTCTAAGTTCTAATCTCCGATTTACACCTCAAAATCATGTAATCTAGTCGGATTATTCGATGATAATTCAATATTATGGAGTAGAAATGATCACAAGGGACTTACCTCAAGTTTTTCTTGAAAATATATCAAAAATCGGCTCTCCTCAAGCTCCAATTTGTCAAAAATGGCAAATGGGACGAAGTCCTTATTTTTATGATTCTGCCCAGACATCCTCGGTTCTGCCTCGATCTTAGCCTTCGATCGAGGTCCTCGATCCTGGTCCTCGGTCCTGCCCCTCGATCTTGGTTCTCGATCCTGGCCCTCGATTATGCCTTCGACCCGGCCTTCGACCGTGACCCTCGACCCTGGGCTCGATCATGCCTTCGATCGTGGCCCTCGACTCTGGGCTCGATCATGGCTTCGATCGTGGCCCTCGACCCTGAGCTCGATCTGGTCTTCGATCGTGGCCCTCGACCCTGAGCTCGATCTGGGCTCACATCTGGGCTCGATTTCTGGCAGAAGCAATTTCCAACAGAATGAAATTGCACCAGCTGTTCTAGTTCAATTTTTGATCCGTTAACCATCCGAAACCCACCCGAGGCCCTCGGGGCCTCAACACAAATATACCAACAAGTCCAAAAACATCATACGAACTTAGTCGAATCCTCAAATCACCTCAAACAATGCTAAAACCATGAATTACGTCCCAATTCAAGCCTAATGAATTTGAAATTTCTAATTTCTACAAACAACTCCGGAACCTATCACATCACGTCCGATTGACCTCAAATTTTGCACACAAGTCCTAAATGACATAATAGAGGTATTCCAATTTTCAGAACCGGATTCCGACCCCGATATCAAAAAGTCAACCCCATGGTCAAACTTCTCAAAAATAAAACTTTCGGCATTTCAAGCCTAATTCCTCTACGGACTTCCAAATAATATTCCATACACGCTCCTAAGTCCAAAATCACCATACGGAGCTATTGGAATCATCAAAATTCAAATCCGAGGTCGTTTACACATAGGTCCATATCCGATCCACTTTTCTAACTTAAAATTTTTAATTATGAGACTAAGTGTCTCATTTCACTCTGAGTTCCTTCCGGACTCGAACCAACTAACCCGATATAACATAATATAGCTGAATAACACAAAAAGAAGTAGGAATGGGTAAAACGGGGTTATAAATCTCGAAACGACCGGCCGGGTCGTTACAGTTATCCTTCAGTTTAGGTACAATGGAAAGGTCAGCCGGTAGGAGCATCTACCTGGGAGTCTGAGTCAGACATGCAGAGTAAATATTCACACCTTTTTACCAGCTCGGGTACTTTTCCTAATTCCGTTCGAGGACGAACGTTTGTTTTAGAGGTGGTGAATGTGATGACCCAAAAGATTATCTTTAAATTTAATAATTAATTCTATGTTCTAAGACCTCGAAAAGCACTATTCATCATCCTCGACTTGCGTGCACAGTCCGTATAATTTTTCGGAAAGTTTTTATATGAAAAATTGATTAAAATGTGAAATAGAGCCTCATCTTCCGCACCTGCTGATCCAAAATGGCCACCGGCTCCTCATCATAAGTCATATCACCATTAAACTGAACCGTGCTGAAGTCTAAAACATGGGACGGATCGCCAACATACTTCTGGAGCATAGAAACATGAAATACTGGATGCACACTCGACAAGCTGGGTGATAAGGCAAGCTTATAAGCCACCCCCCCTATCCTCTGAAGCACCTCAAAAGGCCCAATGAACCGAGGGCTAAACTTTCCCCTCTTCCCAAACCTCATAACACCCTTCATGGGTGATACCTTTAGCAAAACCTTCTCCCCAACCATAAACGACACATCATGAACCTTCCTGTCCGCGTAGCTCTGCTGCCTAGACTGCGTCGTGCGAAGTCGCTCCTGAATCAATTCCGCCTTATCTAATGTATCTTGGACCAAGTCTGTACCCAAAAGCCTAGCCTCACCCGGCTCAAACCATCCTACTGGAGATCTACACCTCCTCCCATATAAAGCCTCATACAGAGCCATCTGAATACTCGACTGGTAACTATTGTTGTATGCAAACTCCGCGAGCGGCAAGAACTGGTCTCATGAACCCCCAAAGTCAATGACACAAGCGCGCAACATGTCCTCCAATATCTGAATAGTGCGATCGGACTGCCCGTCAGTCAGAGGGTGAAAAGTTGTGCTCAACTCAACCTGAGTACCCAGCTCTCGCTGCACGGCCCTCCAAAATTGCGATGTAAACTGAGTACCTCTATCTCGGATTTAAATCTCGGCCAACTGCTCTGAAGTGTAAGTAGTATCAACTAGAATGAAGTGCGCGGACTTGGTCAGCTGATCCACAATCACCCAAATTGCATCGAACTAACTCGAAGTTTGTGGGAGCCCAACTACGAAGTCCATGGTGATCCGCTCCCACTTCCACTCTGGGATCTCTAACCTCTGAAGCAAGCCACCCGGTCTCTGATGCTCATACTTAACTTGCTTACAGTTGAGACACCAAGCCACAAACCCAACTATATCCTTCTTTATCTGCCTTCACCAATAGTGCTGCCTCAAATCCTAGTACATCTTCGTGGCACCCGGATGGATGGAATACCGCGAGCTGTGGGCCTCCTCAAGGATCAACTCCCTGAGCCCATCTACATTAGGCACACATATCCGGCCCTGCATCCTCAACACATCGTCATTACCAATGGTCACATCCCTAGCATCACCTCACTGAACCATATCCTGAAGAACGAGCAGGTGGGGGCCATCATACTGACGCTCCCTGATACGGTCATAAAGAGAAGACCTAGAGACCACACAAGCCAATACCCGACTCGGCTCCAGAATATCCAATCTGACAAGCTGGCCCGCTAAGGCCTGAACATTTAATGCCAAGGGTCTCTCTGCTGCTTAGAGATATGCTAAAATCCCCAAACTCTTCGCCCGGTGACTCAAAGCATCGGCTACCACATTGGCCTTCCCCGGATGGTACAAAATAATGATATCGTACTCCTTAAGAAGCTCTAACCATATCCGTTGATGCAAGTAAACATCCTTCTGCTTCAACAGATACTGCAACCTCCGTTGATCAGTATAGATCTCACAATGAACCCCATACAAATAATGACGCCAAATCTTCAAGGAGTGAACAATGGCTGCTAACTCAAGATCATGGACAGGATAGTTCTTCTCATGGGTCTTCAACTGGCGTGAGGCATAAGCAATCACCCTACCCTCCTGCATCAGAACATATCCAATACCTACCCTCGCGGCATCACAATACACGGTGTAAGAACCTGAAGCTGATGGCAGAACTAAAATCGGAGTGGTGGTCAAAGCAGTCCTGAGCTTCTGAAAGCTCTCCTCACACTCATCTGACCACTGAATGGAGCACCCTTTTGGGTCAATTTGGTCAAGGGCGATGCAATAGACGAGAAACCCTGAACAAACTGACGGTAATAACCAGCCAAACCAAGAAAGTTCCGAATCTCTATAGCTGAGGATGGTCTGTGCCAACTCTGAACTGCCTCTATCTTCTTCGGATCCACCTGGATACCCTCACTGGACACCACTTGCCCCAAGAATGCTACGGAACCGAGCCAGAACTCACACTTGGAGAACTTTACATAAAGCTTCTCCTCCCTCAATCTCTGTAATGCAATCCTCAAGTGCTGGGCATGCTCCTCCTGGATACGAGAGTACACCAGGATGTCATCAATGAAGACAATAACGAATGAGTCCAAATAGGGATGGAATACACTATTCATCAAATACATGAACATTGCTGGGGCATTGGTTAGCCCAAACGACATCACCAAGAACTCATAATGGCCATATCGGGTCCTGAAAGCTGTCTTAAGAATGTCCGAATCTCGAATCTTCAGCTGGTGATATCCGGACCTTAAATAAATCTTGAAGAACACCCTCGCTCCCTGAAGCTGGTCAAATAAATCATAAATATGAGGCAAAGGACACTTGTGTCTTGACTGTGACCTTGTTCAATTGTCTATAATCAATACACATCCTCATGGAACCATCCTTCTTCTTTACAAATAGAACCGGTGCACCTCAAGGTGACACACTAGGCCTAATAAACCCCTTATCAAGGAGTTCCTGAAGTTGTTCCTTCAACTCCTTCAACTCCGCCGGTGCCATACGATACGGTGGAATTGAAATGAGCTGAGTGCCCGACACCAAATCAATATCAAAGTCAATATCCCTGTCAGGCGGCATGCCCGGCAGGTTTGCAGGAAACACATCTGGGAAATCACGCACCACCGGAACAGAATCAATGGCAGGAGTCTCTGCACTAACATCCCTTACAAAAGCCAAATAGGATAGACAATCCTTCTCAACCATACGCTGAGCCTTCAAGTATGAAATCACCCTACTAGGTATATAGTCTATAGAATCGCTCCACTCAACCCTCAGAAATCCTGGCATCGCCAACATCACAGTCTTAGCATGACAATCTAGAACAGCATGACATGGAGATAACCAATTCATACCCAATATCACATCAAAGTCTACCATACTGAGCATCGAAAGGTCTACTTGGTCTCCAAACTACTAATAGTCACCACACATGACTGATATACGCGGTCCATAACAATAGTATCGCCCACAGGAGTAGATACATGAACAGATAAAACTAAAGGCTCATGGGGTATATCCAGAAAATGGGCGAAATACGAGGAAAATATGAATACGTGGAACAAGGGTTAAATAAAACAAAGGCATCCTGTGACAAACTGAGACAATACCTGTAATCACAACATCTAAAGCAATAACATCTGGTCTGGTAGGGAGGGCATAGAAATGGACCTGGCCACCCCCTGATCTGCCTCACCCTCTCGGGCGACCCCTAGCTGACTGTGCTCCACCCCTAGCTGGCTGAGCTCCACCCCTAGCTGGGTGGGTGGGTGGTGGAGGAACTGGTGCTGGTGCCATCGGCCGAGTACTCCGCTGTGGAGTCCCAACCAATAGCCTAGGGCAATCTCTCATAATGTGACCAAAATCTCCGCACTCGAAACAACCCCTCCTCTAATGAAACTGCTGCTCCTGATGCCCAAAAGAACTACCCGAGGATACCTGAGTGGGCGGGGGATGATGAGAACTCTACGCTGGTAGTGCATTGAATGATGACTGGCCCTGCTGATGACTATGAGAACCATGGACAGATGATGCACCATGGTGAAATGGCTGAGCTGACTTAGCCTGTCTAAAATGACGACCTCTACCATGCTGGAACTGACCACCAAAAAGAGCACCGCTGAATCCACCCTGACCACGAGGCCTCTTGGCCTCCCTCTCAACCCTCTCCTGACTGCGAACCATCTCAATCTACCGACTAATGTCGACACCCTCTCTCTGGTCATGAGCAACCCTAGCTGAAATGTGAGACCATCTATAAACCTCATGATCCTCTCCCTGTCTGTGGGATCCAACCAGATAGCATGACGGGCCAACTACGAGAATCACATCTCATACTGCGTCACAGACATATCACCCTGGCGAAGCTTCTCAAATTGTCTGTGCAGCTCCTCTCTACGGGACTAAGGCACGAACTTCTCCAAAAAGACCACAGAGAACTGCTGCCAAGTAACGGGTGCTGTGCCAACAGGCCTACACCTCTCATAAGTCTCCCACCATCTGAGTGCAGCCCCGAAAAACTAAAAAGTAGTGAATGAGACCCCACAAGTCTCCGGAATACCAGCTGTACGGAGTATCCTCTGACACCTATCAAAGAAGTCCTAGGCATCCTCTCTCTCTGTGCCACTGAAAGGTAGAGGCTGGAGTCTCCAAAACCTCTCTAACCTACATTGATCATCCTCAGGCATAGTAGGAACCACATAGTCCTGAGCAGCTATAACCGACTGGGCCGGTGGTGCCTCCGGTGTCTGGAGTCCCTGAACAACCTGCTCGGGTGTGCGTGCGGCGAGAGTCTGAGTGCCTCCCCTGGCCTGAGAAGTGGTTGCGGCCGTCGAGATGGAGACCGCTTGAGCAAGGCTGGTACACGCTGTCAGAATCCGAGCTAGAGCCTCCTGGAGGCCTGGAATCACAATAGGCACAGGTGGTACCTGAGCTGGTGCATCAACAGTTGGAATCTAGTCCTGATCTGGGACACTTGGTGGATCTGCAGGTACTGCCCCAGCTGCTGTGCGGGTGGCACCTCTTCCCCTACCGTGGCCTCTACTGTGACCTCGGCCTTTCGCGGCCCGGGCTGGTGGTACTGGTGGCTGTCCATCCTGTTCGGTAGTACGAGTTCTCACCATCTGTGAGAGAATGAAACAATAGATGTTTAGTTACCAAAATCAACAGATTCGCACGACAAGAATTCAAGAGTGTGGAATTTTAATAAAGGTTCTGCAGCCTCTCGAAGATAAGTACAGACGTCGCCGTACCGATCCGCAAGACTCTACTAAACCTGCTCATGACTCGTTATACCTATGTAACCTAGGCTCTGATACCAAGCTATCATGACCCAAAAACCTAACCTATCATGATGGCGCCTATCGATGGTACTAGGCAAGCCGACTTTCCCAAAATACTCCAGTAATTCAATAGAAAAGATAGTTTAAAACTTTTTCATATCAGAAATTTTCATAAAAATCAAAGTTGAGCTAAATATAGAATCAAAATGCGGAAACCAGCCCCAAACATCGGGGTGTCACTAAGTTATGAACATCTAGATAACCAAACTAATACAACCAGAGTCTAAGTATCAATACAAGACAGAAAGAAATATAGAAGGAGTGACAAGGTCCTGCGGACACCGTCAGCTACCTCGTAGTCTCCGGTATACGATCGCGCCCGAACTCAACGACCTCCGTGATCAAACACACCTGGATCTGCACATGAAGTGCAGGGTGTAGCATGAGTACAACTAACTTAGCAAGTAACAGAAATAAATAAGAAACTGAGAAGCAGTGATGAGCTATACAGTACTGTTCACTTTCAATAATTCCAGCAAATAATATACATACTTTCAAATCCGGCAGTTTAAGTCAAATCAGTTTTATACAGTTAAAGTGCAGGTACTCCGGATATAGAATCCTTTAGTAATTTCATAACAATGGCAGATAGAACAAAGTGCATCAACAAATGAAAAACAAGTACAGCCTCTCAGGGCAACAGTCACTCCAACTCTCAACAACTCGACACTCAACTCTCATCCCTCAATGCACACGCTCAATAGGTACCTGCGCTCACTGGGGGTGTTCAGACTTATGAGGGACTCCTACAGCCCAAGCACTATAATTTGCACGGACAACTCACGTGTTGCACGGACAACTCATGTGCTATAATAGCATATCTGGATCCGCACAGACAACTCACGTGCCATAGTATAAACTATAAGGATCCGCACGGACAACTCATAACCAGGCCCTCAGCCTTACTCAGTCATGAACCTCTCTAGTCTCACAGCTCTCAATAATGAAAGGGAAAACAACACAAATAAAAGTGTTATAGTATATCAACATGTAAAAATAACAGAGACTGAGGTAAACATGTACAAGAATCACTATGACTGAATATAACTACCATGAGCAGGAATATAGCCTAAGCATGATTTCTAACATGAAAAGCAGTCAAGTTCTAGTAGAGAGGATGCATATAAACACAATTAAAGGCTATTAGACTTCACAGTCTCCCGGGACGGACCAAGTTTCAATCCCTCGCGGTGTACACCCACACGCCAGTCACCTAGCATGGGTTCCACCTCCAAACATTCACATTATACCAAACTCCGGGTTTCATACCCTCAAGACCAGATTTAAAACCGTTACTTACCTCAACATCGTAGAACTCCTACTCCGAAATACCCTTTCCTCTCGAACCGGCCTCCGAATGACCCGAATCTAGCCATAAGCAATAAAATACGATCAATATAAGCTAAAGAATGAATCCCACAAGGAAAATACAAAATTATGGGTCAAATCCCGAAATTCACTTAACCCCGGGCCCACGTCTCGAAATCCAAAAAAAGTCACAAAACCCGAAAGCCCATTCACTCCCGAGTCTACCCATACTAAATTCATCATAATCCGACCTCATTTGGTCCCTCAAATCCCCAAATTACTCTCTCCAAAATCCCAAGCCCTAACCCCTTATTTCGCTTCACAAATCCTACTAATTAGGTGAGAAAACAACGGAAAAACACCATAGCTAGGAGTATTAGAGCTCATCATCTTACCTTAGTGAATATCCTTGAATCCCCTTCAAAAATCACTCCAAAATCTCTAAGGTCCGACTTGAAAATGGTGGAAAAGAACAAAAAATCGCGAAGTCTTCTATATATAGGTTCTGCCCAAGTTTTGTGCACCTTCGACTCAAAATGCGCACCTGCGGAGCCGCTTTTGTGCACCAATCTCCGCATCTGCGGAAAATAACTTAAGTATCCATCTCCGCACCTGCGCACCCTATCCGTTTCTGCGACCTCGTAGGTGCGGAAAGGTCCTCGCACCTGCGGCCATTGCCATCCCTCCTCATTTCCGCATATGCGACTCTGCCTCGCATCTGCGGGCTCGCAAATGCGACCACTTCTACGCACCTGTTGTTCCAGCTCAGGCCCTCTATGTCCACATCTGCGGCTTACCAAGCGCACCAGTGACCTCGCACCTGTGGCTCCCCTTCTGCAGGTGCGGAAATACTAGTAGCAGCAGCTTCAGCTGCATTTTTCCAACTTCAAATAATCCGTTAACTATCCGGAATCACCCCGATCCCCTCAGGACCTCAACCAACCATACCAACAAGTCATATATCAATATAAAAACTTAGTCGAGCCTTCGAATCACTCAAAACAATATCAAAACACCAAATTACCCTCGAATTCAAGCTTAAAAACTTCTAAACTTCTGAATTCCACAAACGACACTGAAACCTACCAAACCACGTCCGAATGACCTCAAATTCTACACACACGTCATAAAATGACACCACGAATCGACTTCAACTTCCGGAAGTCCATTCCGACCCCGATATCAAATTTTTCACTACCGATCGAAATCGCCAAATTTCTAACTTTCGCCAATTCAAGCCTTATTCCACTATGGACCTCCAAATCACATTCCGGACGTGCTCTAAGTCCAAAATCACCTAACGAAGCTAATGAAATCATCAGAATTCAATTCCGAGATCATTTACATATAAGTCAACATCCGGTTGACTTTTCTAAATTAAGCTTCTAAATAAAAGACTAAGATGTCTCAATCCACTTCGAAACCACTCCGAACCCGAACCAACTAATCCGGTATATCATTGTATAGCTGAAAAGCACAAAAGGAAGCAGAAATGGGGAAAACAAGGCTATAACTTTCGAAACGACCGGCCGAGTCGTTACAAAATCCTTCTTCGTGAACACGTGAGACCCTTCGCGTTCGCGAAGAAAAACACTAGACACCAGTTCCAACAGTTGCAAAACAAGGAAAAACGATCCAAAACCATCCCGGAACTCACTCGAGCCCCCCGGTACCTCAATCAAACATACCATCAAGTCCCAAAATATCATACGAACTTAGTCGAACCCTCAAATCACCTCAAACTATACTAAAACTACGAATCATACCCCAATTCAAGCCTAATGAACTTTGAAATTTTAAATTTCAACAAACAACGCCGAACCTATCAAATTAAGTCCGATTGATCTCAAATTTTGCACACAAGTCATAAATGACATAACGGACCTATCAAAATTTTCAGAACTGGATTTCAACCCTGATATCAAAAAGTCACCCTCCGGTCAAACTTCCCAAAAATTCAACTTTCGGCATTTCAAGCCTAATTCCACTACATACTTCCAAATAATTTTTCGGACATGCTCCTAAGTCCAAAATTACTATACGGAGCTATTGGAATTATCAGAATTCAATTTCGAGGTCGTTTACACATAAGTCAATAACCGATCAATTTTTTCAACTTAAGTTTTTAATTATGAGACTAAGTGTCTTATTTCACTCTGAAATCCTTCCGGACCCAAACCAACTAATCAGATAAGTCATAAATCAATTGTAAGGTATAAATTGATTAGTAAATGTGGGAATGAGGATGTAATACTCAAAACGACTAGACGGGTCGTTACCACAGTATGCATGAATACATGTGTATTCAACTGTATTAAAAAATATATATCTTCGAAATACATAAAATACAGGCAAAAAATATATTTATATAAAAATACAATGTGTTTTAGTGAATTTGTACAGAATACAATGTATTTGTATCATTGTATGTGACTAAATAGCAAAAAAGAGAAAGTTCGTCTCATATCATTTTTCGGCCGAGAAGAGAAGAAAGTCGTTAGATCCGTACAACAAATTTATGATAACTGAATCAATTTTTCTTTTCTCACTAAAATACATTGTAGTAGTAGGTTACCTAAGAAAAATATGAAACTATGCCAAAAAATGTTAGTGAATCTTCATTGCAGCCCTCAAGTTAAGCAACAAACACGGAAAGAAAAATCAAAAGGGAAAAACAAATTGCAAACAAGGAAAAATCAAGTAGGTAATTCATAAACATCTATGTCGTATTGCTAATTTATAAGGCTTGTTAGGGGAAGTTGCTCGAAGAGAGAGATTCTTCTTTCCCATCGGCCGTCAATACTAGGGCTTGAGTTGCTCAAAGAGAGAAAGAAAAATAATCTCAGAGAGAATCTTGTATTAATTGAAAGAAAGAGAGAGGAAAAATATAAATAGCATATTTTATGCCTCAATGGTAATATATACCATAAATACCTATTTTGCTATAAAATATAAAGGTAGCTTTAAAAATTAATATTTTAAAATAATTTTGGTTTATAATAAATAGGGTGTATACCTTTATTATAGGAGTTAAAATTTCCAAAATAAAAAAATTTCTTTTTTATATCTTTTATGTTAAATCTTTTATGTGTAAAACCAATCTGATTTCGTTGAATTGACTATCCCAAGATGGTTACTAATAAGTCACTATCTTTGGGTTTGATTCAAATATTTTTATAAGGTTATTGTATATGACAAATTTAAATTAGCATAACAAGCTTATAACATGATATTCCAAGAAAGTTCTGCTAACGTGGAGAAGAGGGCGTATAACTGCAGGGAAATTGTCAGACGAATATTAAAAAGACTCTGAAACGTTTCACCACTTCCCCTGCTCACAAAAAAAGCACTCCACTCACACTTATAATGGGAAACATACTGCAAAAACATGGCCGAAATCGTTCAGAACAAAACCAAGCTCAAGAAATTGCAGTGACAGAATTACCAGATGAACCTCAAAATTTCACCTGTGAAATTTGTATCGAGCCAATGTTGTTAGCCAACAGAAAATTTAAGAACCAAAATCACTATGTTCATCCATTTTGTATCGACTGTATTGTGAAATACATTTCCGTCAAGCTAGAGGACAATATCCGCGACATTACATGTCTCTCTCTGAATTGTAACCAGTTTTTGGACCCCATTTCTTGAAGGAATCTTGTGCTGTTTGTTAAATGGTGCGATGTGTTGTGTGAGTCCTCTGTTTTAGGGTTGGCGCAATGTTACTGTCCGAATCAGGATTGTTGGTCTTTGATTTTGGACGAGTGTGGTGAAAATGCGAAGCGATCGAAGTGCCCTAATTGCAAGAGGTTATTTTGCTTTCACTGCAAGCTTCCATGGCACACTGGGTTACGCTGTGAAGAAAGTGGGGGACTAAGGGACGAAAACGATATCGCTTTTCGTGTGCTTGCTAAGAGTAAAAAGTGGAAGAGGTGTCCTCAGTGTCGCCGCTTTGTTGAACTTAATGAAGGTTGCAAATTTGTCACCTGCAGGTTAGTTTGCTGTTTCGTCTCCTCTTCCTTTTTTTAATATAAAATCTCTTTATTCTTTGCTTAGGGTTATATGTTACTTAATAGAGAAAGATGAGAAATCTCATCTTAAATTGGGATGAATTACAACTTGTGGAGTTTGGATTATACAGGAGTCTGAACCTTTTGCAAATCATTTTGGTATTAATGAATTTATTTTGCAAACCCTGATAGTAGTATTGAGCTATGGTTAAGTTAGATTCTTTTTTGTTTGTTTTGTTGAGGAGAATTAGGGAGCAGTAAAACCCTATGGTGGGCTTTCTGCGGCACACATCCGGATAAGTTGGATTAGTCGAACTAGTGGGTACCGGACACCGGATAGTCAAACCAAAAGAAAAGAGAGAGATAGAGAGAGATTAAGGAGAAACAATCATGAAAATATTTAGTGAAAAGGGTCCAAATAGAGCACATGTTTCAGATTGATGCACAAGTAGTTGATTGGTAAGGTTTCAACTTAAGACAGGACTTCGAGAACTTGTATTTAGCTATTATAACCAAAAGAAAAATGAAAAAGAAAAAAGAGAATGCAATATTGATCCCTCCCCTGCATCCATGGCTCCCTGGAGCGAGGACCAAAAAGCTTATGTTTGACAGCAGAATGTTAGCTATCATTGGTAAAGGTTCATAATCTTGCATATCGTTTTATACCTAGTTACGGAAATTTTAAGACCTGTATATTTTCTTGTGGCATTCTGCTTGATGAGTTTTGAAGATGGTGCAATATCGGTGATCTGAATCAGGAATTGTATATTTCTGTATTTTCATAAACAGGGATGAATTGCTAATACCCTGCTGATTAGCGAGCTTCAAAATAAGGCATGAAAAACTTTAGACCTATAAATCTAGCAATTATAAATGTTCTATAATGTTAGGCTACAAGTATATAGGGTATAGGGAGTTGTCTGTGGAAGCACCTATAGCTTTCTGAGCGGAAGAGTTATGCGTGGAAATTTATCTAATATACCTCGAATGTCACTTAATTCGATAAGATGTAGAGCATTCTCAGTTGCCACTTATCTGATATATCAGTTGCTATATATTTTTTCAGTTGACAGTGATATGTGTTTATCATATCGACCGTTATAGGGAGGACGAACTGGGTTTGAGGACAACATACCATTTGAATCCCCTAAACTAGATCATGTATCTACCATCTACTATGTTAATCTGCCAAATTTAGTCTTGTTAATGGTATAATCATTTTTTCCTGTTGTAGCCAGACCTTTTCTTCAAAAGTTATTCAAGTATTCGGCTCTAATTGAATGCTTATATCCGCACCAATTGAAATGACTTATTGGTAATTCATGATCAACTTACTTTTGTAGTACCCTACCCCTAAAATAACCAAGTTTACTTTTCAGCACAAGTTTACCCTTTTATTTGATCGTGTTTACTTTTCTTCGGGAAATAAACTTGGGAGAAGTTAGCGGCTATGAACACTGAACATGGAATTTTATGTGAGATAATCAAGCTTGGCCTCCGGGTATATTCCAGTTTAGATTTCATCTACCGGTAAAAATAAACTATAAAAGAAAAAAGAAAAGAAGAGGCTATGAAGCCAAATAAATGATATGGTAGGAAAAGAAGTTACTCATTAGATATATATTTTTTAATATACCAGGTTTATGACATAAGATCATATTAGCATACCTGAGTTATTAGATCCTTAAGTATTTCAGTTCCGAGGCCTTATAAAGGCACGCAGGCCTTGAGAAAGATATGTGTTGTTTAAATTTGATTGATATCGTCATACCTGTGCTCTGTTAAAATATTGCACTCTTTTTAAAATTCAAAAAAATAACTCTTTTTGTGATATTAAACCATAAGAAGTGGAGAAAGGGTTAAACTTTAATCTGATTCTCTTTTCATCTGGATGTAGGTGTGATGCCCTTTTCTGCTACAACTGGTAAGCATTGCCTGAGCAATGGATAGTGACAGTGAATGGTAAGCATACCACTCCCGCAAGAACTAAGCAATGCTTTTTTTTTCTTTCGCTTGTACTTTGTTCCAAAGAGAAAGATGAATATCACAAACAGGAGACTTAATTTTATTCCATAACAAGCCATAACATATCCTCATCCAATACATCACAGTATAATGGAGAGGAAAACCAGTCGGCAACATTACTTATTTATGTGACACAAGCAGTTCACATAACCATAACTATTTGTAGCTTAATATAGTTTGCTATTATTTTAGTTGTTATCCCACCAGAATTGGGATTGGAGGTAATCCACAACTTTGTTGTCAACTTGGAATGCTTTCGCGAGAACATCAGGATTGATTGGTGGGTCTGAACCAAATACTGCATTCGCAATAGTGATGACTCCTGGATTTTGACTACTGAGTCCAGCAAATGCAACGGCATTAGTCTTTCCAACATTAAACTGAAAATGAATGAGACCTATTGGGAAAACGAACACATCTCCAGGATTTAGAATCTTGGTAAAGAGCTTGTTCTTCATATTTGGACCAGGGTTTGAAAGGACAAAGCCGACGTAGAGTGTGCCCTCAAGGACAGCAAGAATCTCAGTTCCTCGGGGGTGTGTATGAGGTGGGTTGAGACCATATGGCGCATAATCAATGCGCGCTAATGAAATGCCCAGAGTGTTGAGTCCAGGTAAGTTGCCGACGTTCACAGCAGTTACAGCAGATCCAAGTTGATTTGAGGTATTTCCAGGTATGTTTAGACCTGATTTAAAGAAATCATTTGCCATAACCTGCTTTGGATCCTTGCAAATTTTTCCGTTCACAAAAACTGCAAAGGAAGTTTCAATAATTAAAAAAACAAACAAAAAGGATAGGAGAAAAGCACACAAATATTCATAAAAATTGCTAAGACCAGATTGATTTTTGCATTCAAAATAATTATTTGATCATATACCAGCAGCCATGGAGTCGTCAACAGCAACTCAAATATCCTGCAAAGGACTGGGATCAAATGCATGGCTCATTGAAGATAACAAAGCCATTATTGCAATGGTTAATACAAATGCTTTGAGAGCCATTTCTACTATAAACTATCTTATGAAACAATTTAAAAGATCTTTCCTTTGTTGATCTCTTACAAACTTAATAAGTAAAGCTTCCTATTTATAGATAAATATTTGTTTTGAATTGGTCGTCAATTTTTCCTTAACAAATTGTGAATTAATTAGCTTCTATATTACCAAGTCATCAATTGGTAAACTTTTTAAACGCATAGTACTGGAGGCTGGAGCTTCCTTCAACAACTACAAAGACTAAATATTATTTACCTAGCAGGTAGAGAAATTAAGATGTGATAGAAACTTCCTAATGGAAAAAAAGAAGAAGAAAAAGAACGTATATAACCCCCACTAGATGTAAACTGAGATGCCTTATATATATTGCACACGCGACCAAATAATGTGTACACAATAATCGAAATGATTCAATTCTAAATCTTCATTGACATTAATTACTAAATTACTAATATCCTTGTTAAGTTTGCAAATCATCTTGATTTATTTGTCACGTCCCAAACTACTACCTAGACGTGACTGTCACCCAACTAACACCACCCGCAAGGCAAACCATACTTTCTTACCTTTGTTTGACCAAGAAATATAATCTCCGGTTAAACTATTAAATTTATATAATGAATGGTCAAATCTAGTTAAGGATAATGACTCTAGATATTAAGCGTAAGGATGCACAATAGATGAGACTGAGTTCGCATGTGATTGATGACAATAAATATAAAATACTCTTGCAATAACAACATTAAATGAGATATATCTAGCAATAAATGTCAATAAATGGAATTTATGTAAATAAAAAGAATGATTCACCCGATAATGAATGGACACGGTGAATATTCTGTTTGACAACGGTGGATGACAGATAGATCCAATATTTGCATGAACAATCCTTGGATCTGGTGAAAAAGTGGTGAATAATATGAACACGAATCTTTATAAAAAGGTAGTCTTTGTATTTTTATCCGAAAGGGAGTCTTCTTCTCAAAAGTCTTCTTATCAGAAAAATATTACATGCTCTTATCATTGTCTGTTCTTTCTATATATATGGGCTCATTTTCTTAAAAACCCTAATAGTACAAACACCGGGAATATTCACTAGCATATTCTCCTTTTTAATACCATATTCTGACAAATTAGCCGTTACAAGTCTTATCACTAATAATCGATCTCCACCTCGACCCTTGTTGACATTTTGACTGCGTTCTATTGATATCTCGATCACAGCTTATATCGACACCGCGACTGTTAATCACTATGGCTTAGGCGAGCTCGACCGATGACATTCATTAATGCCATTTTATGCTTAATATTTCAAGGGCATATTTTTGGCCTATATAGTTAGTCCCTCCGATTATTAAGGCCGAGGTCGGGCGGCCTTGGTGAGCAGACTCTATTTGTCGTTGTTGATGAAATCGGGCGAGCAAGTTGGGTAGCGGTGCTTTAGGCAAGGTGGCAACATGACTTTTCGTAAGTTGCAAGCTTTGGGGATGTGTCTTTTCAAAATGACATCATGACATCATGCATCATTATGACGTGTTTTCTTGACACTATGTGTCGTTTCTTACTCCTATGCCGTTTCGATATCTACGCTGGATAATGATGGATTGATTTCTTGGTTTTGGTGCTCGAGCACTTATAAATAGGGATCTGAGGCCATTTGAGTTTGTTTTGCTTTTATCCGATATTGAATCCCCTACATTTCTCTATTTCGTTTTCCATATTGAACCCTAGTCTCTATTCTGCTTCGTCGTTGTGTGCCCATTCCTCTGGTTCTAGTGACCATTGCTTCCAAATTCTGTTCTTTAGACATCCTCCTTCAAGACTATGGTTAACTCAACTTCCGGTTCCGGTGCGACATCTAATCTTGCTCCCCTGGCGGTGCGTGTGCCTCCTTACGATGACAGCGCTTCTGCTGCCCTCGAGGATGAGGGGTTCCCTACGGTGGAGGAAATAATTCCTCATAGTAAAAAGCCTCGATCTCATTGCTCAAAGTTACCCGAGGACGACCCCGAGGCCTCGGAATCGGTGATGAATGTGGTTTCTCTTGCTGATTTCAGGGCGAAGTTCAAAATTCTGGCCCACATCGATCTGGTCCCCACGGGGCGTGACATGGTGTAGTTTCATTGCCCCAGATACTGCACATTCTACGCATATCCGTTCTATGTAGGCTAATCCTTTCCCCTTTTCCCATTGGTGGAGGAATTTTGTCGCTACTTCTGCGGCTGCCCGGCCCAACTTTCACCTTACATCTACAAACTTATCTGCATGTTGATGAAATACACGGAATTGGCTGGCCGTGGGATCTCGCTTCGCCACCTGATGCACTTCTTCACACCTAATTTCTATAGAGGGACGATGTTGCATCTTCGTCGTCGAGGAAGTAAGAGTTTGGTAGTGAAGATGCACGATAAAGCAAGTCGTTGATTATGGATCAGCTACTTCTACGTCAAGACCGAGGACGTGGTGCCCAACACGAATGGATTTCCTAAGGCATGGAATTATGCCCGTAAGTATTTTTTGCTAAGCGCTTAATTTTCCTGCTTTGATTGTAGCCTAATATTCTGCCTTTCCCTCGTTCATCTCAGACTTCGCCCCCTCCTTTGGTTGCGGATATTCACGACTGGGTTAGCCAAGTCTTGCCTCACACAGTGGGGATTCGTGAATGGCCTACCTTTATCAAGAAGTTCTGGCTCAAGCTTTCAGTGACCGGTGAGTTTGTCCATCTGTATTCATCTATACAATGATCTTTTACATATGTTGTTCTGATCTTGTGTTCGCTTACTCATTACAACTTTAAGTAAGAGTTGATGTTCTAATCTCTTTGGCAGCCTGAGGGTCTTCGAGGAGGCAGAAGGTTCCTGCTTCGATATTCCGCAAAAGGAAAGCCGTTTCTATTTTTTCTACTACGGTGAGGCCTGCCCTGTCGTCGACTACTTCTGCAACGGGGCTTTCGACTACTTCCCCTCTGCGTCATCTAATTGATGAGGATGACGAGGAAGGATCTTCGTTGAATGATGATAATTTGCTTCCCCGCAAGAGGTGATCTGTAGATATCGACAAGGGAGTTGTTCGTGTGGGGAGTTCAGCGATGGAGGATTTTGTCGTTAGATAAACATCAACCATAGACCTTAAAGATGATGCCGAGCTACTGCCCACAATTCCACTGTCGTCAGGGGTCGAGCGATGTACGTTGCTCCCTGAGGCCGAAACGGATTTTTGAAGGGCCGTTGGCGAGATTCCCCGATGCCCTACAAAGGGGTTAGCCATGGACCTCATTACCGGCCGGGGATCCTTCCTCTCGGCTTGACACGAAGGACAAAAGTTTAGCCGAAGATGGTTACAAGACGAGCTCCGATATGGATGCCGATGAGGTTAGGATGATGAGAGAAGGACTCACCGGCTCAAGGTGAGATTGGAGGGGACCACACGGACTGTTGCGATCCCTATGGATCGGGATCTGCTAGTTAATATGGAGGATGTGGTCCCTTCTCTTGGTCTCCTCTGTTCCGATGTAGAGGGTAAGACCCTCGAGAAATTGAAGGACTCCACTTTGTCGAAGAGCATAGCCAACCTTGCTCTTAGGGTAAGTTTGGTATTTCATTTTTATGTTCGTTTTTCATGTCGAATCCGATTTTTTTCTTTCTCGCTCTGGCTTTCTTTTTAGACTGTGATCATGCAGATCGAAAGTTCCCGCCGAGATGAGAGGCGTAAGGCCATTTTCCAAAAGATGGAGCGGAAATATCACGAGTATCATGATAAACACAGCGAGCTTTGTAGGCGGCTTTGTGGGAGTAACAACTTTCGGGCTCTCCAAAACGAGCTAAAGGAGAATGATGATGAATTGGTTAAGCTCATCGAAAAATGTAGTGAGCTCAATGGGGCATTGAAGGACCAAGAAGAGGAGCTCGAGGTGAGTCGAGGTCCAATGTACCGACCTTCAGGCCCAAGTGGTCTCATTGCGCGTCGAGCTAGAGAAGTGTCAACTCTGAGTGGTCGCTTTGAGTGGCAAGGTCGCTGAGAAGGTGGCGGGTTTGGAGAAGGCGGTGTCGACCCAGTTATCAGCTGCGACAAAAATGGAAGCTCTAGAGGACACGATCCGCATTCTCCGTTCTGAGCGAGATTGCGCTTTGGAGACGGCTAGGCTCATAGAGGAGCGGCTTGATGAGAGGATAGGGGAGTTAGAAAAAGAGGTTGCGGGCCTTAGTGATCGAGTTATTTCCCTCGAGGCCAAAAAGGCATAGTTATTGTCCCAGTCATCCTCATCCCGCACTTCTGCTTTTCCTGATGTTCCTCGGGATCTGTACGAGTAATGGATTCACACCGAGGCCCAGCTGGATATATTCAGGAATCTGATGGGGAAGGGGTTGTATCAGAAGCCGACTTTGAGAATGCACGTGCTAAGGCACATAAAGCTCGATTTGCTTGTGGCTATGACCCCGCTACACAGCAAGATGGCGATAACGAGGAGGGTGCGGGCGTGGACCGGATTGACCGAGAGGCCTGGTACGAGGATGAATATCCCGTTGGCGATGAGATGGGTGAAGATGGTCTTAATGATCAAGCGGGTGACACTGCTGAGCAGGGTGGTGATTAGTTCTTTCTTGTTTTAGCCGGGGGCATGTGAACTTTTTTGTAGGCGTGCCACCTTTGTAAAAAATATTCTTAATGAAGTGTTAGTTTTTTTGTCTGTACCTGACTTCTTTTCTTTGTTCGAATTTGTGCACTTTTTTGATTTTATTGCTTGATTGCCTTTTTAATAACAGACTTGAGTGGGTTGAACGGTGTTGAAGGTAGTCTTCATTCAGTTAAGGCCATGGGCCGATTATGTAGTAATTCGAAAAGAGGTCAAATTAATTGAGGTCGTGTGTTTAATAGGTGTTAATCGAACGAGTTCAAATGTAACCTTTAATTAATTGTGGTTGTGGGCCGAATAGGTGTTAATTCGAACGAGGTCGAATGTAACCTTTTTATAATTGAGGTCGTGGGCCGAAAAGGTATTAATTCGAACGAGGTCGAATGTAACCCCTAATTAATTGAGGTTGTGGGTCAAATAGGTGTTAATTCGAACTGGGTCGAATGTAACCTTTAAGTAATTGAGGTTGTGGGCCAAATAGGTGTTAATTCAAATAAGGTCGAATGTAACCTTTACTTGGAGAGTAGAGATAAACTTTCATGTACTCATGCTTTATTCATACTTTTGGAGAGATTTACATATTTTCCGGGCGCTGGCTGGTAGTTCAGTCCCAGCCCCGGTCTATCTAGTCCCTTCATTGGTCGAGCTGGAAAGATAGTGAGAGATTGAGCAATGAACTGATCGTCCGGTGCTTTCCACATATGCACTTCAATTCTGAAGTATCCCCGTCATTGCTTCGTTAAAAACCTCCTCGAGAAAACCCAATTGGGACAAAACTCGAGCGACGGAAAAAAAGTGTGACTTTGGGGACCTCGTCCTTTTAAAAGTTGAAGTACTTGAGGTGCGTAGTGTTCTAGTTGTTTGGTAGTCGCTTTCCTTCCATTATTTCTAGAAATGGCCATTTGCTTTCTGCTACCGTGATTTTGTAGGGGTCGTCCCAGTTTGTTCCCAGTTTTCCTTCTCACGGGTCTTTGCTTGCTTATGTTTTGGCTTTAAGCAAGTACTCCCCGACTTTCAGTGGCCTGATCTTTGCCCTCTTGTTATTGTAGCGTTCTACTAGTTTCTTTTGGCCAACCATTCTTACGTAATCTATATCTATTCATTCATCGACCTCATCGAGTTCATAATAGACTTGAGTAGGTTGAACGATGTTGAAGGTAGCCTTCATTCGGTTAAGGCCGTGGGCCGAGTAGGTAGTAATTCGAAAAGAGGTCAAATTAATTGAGGTCGTGGGCCGAATAGGTGCTAATTCGAACGAGGTCGAATGTAACCTTTAATTAATTGAGGTCGTGGGCCGAATAGGTTTTAACTCGAACGTGGTTGAATATGTCACGCCCCGAACTCGGGGAGCGCGACTGACGTTCAATAGAGTGGACGCGGTCAAGCAAGCCTGTCAGGTACTTTCTGCCCAAAACTCACTTATGAATAAAGAAAATACATATTTTCATTAATTAGACAATAATGAAATCATGTATACAATACCAATTCATTACCATTAGTTACTTAATTTTAAAGTCTCAAATTACACACACTTTCATGGTCTGAAGTGGAACAAGTAAATCAAACACATCATAATTGTAATGACCCGGCCAATCGTTTTGAGTTATACAACCTCGTTCCTCCATTTACTGATCAATTTATGCTTTACAATTGTAATGAGACTTGCCGGGGTAATTGGTTTGGGTCCGGTGATGCTTTGAAATGAATTGAGACACTTAGGTTCCAAAATGAAAACTTAAGTTGAAAAGGTTGACCGGATGTTGGTTTATGTGTAAACGACCCCGAAATGGAATTTTGGTGGTTCCAATAGCTCCGTATGATGATTTTGGACTTAGGAGCATGTTCAGCAAATTTTGTGAAAGTCCGTAGTTAAATTAGGCTTGAAATGGCTAAAATAAAAATTTAAGTTTGGAAGTTTGACCAAAGAGTTGACTTTTTGATATCGGGACAAAATTCGATTCTGAAAATTTGAATACCTATGTTATGTCATTTATGACTTGTGTGCAAATTTTGAGGCCAATCGAACTTGATTTGAAAGGTTTCGGCATCGAATGTAGAAGTTAAAAATTCTTAAGTTCATTAGGCTTGAATTGAGGTATGATTCGTGTTTTTAGCGTTGTTTGATGTTATCTGAGGTTTCGACTAAGTTCGTATGATGTTTTAGAACTTGCTGGTGTATTTGGTTGAGGCCCGGGGGCCTTGGGTGAGTTTAGGTTGGTTAACGGATCAAATTTCAACTTAGAACAATTGAAACTTGATGCTGCCTACTGATGCAATCGCACTTGCGGAATTTGGCTTACAGAAACGAGCATGGAATCGCAGAAGCGGATGGTACGCAGAAGCGGATTCCTTGTCCGCAGAAGCGAATGGTGTCACAGTAGCGGGAGATGTACCGCAAAAATGGAACCGCGGATACGGTTAAAAATTCCGCAGAAGCGGAACCTCTGGGCAGTGTACAAAAATAGAGGGTTCTGAATATTTTGTCATTTTTGTTCATTTCCAACACGGTTTTGGGGCGATTTTCAGAGAGAATTCACGAGAAAACTTGAGGTAAGTCACTTGTGATCATTGTTAGTCAATAATATTGGATTATCACTGAGTATTTCGACTAGATTACATGTTTTTTTGGTGAAATTAGAGGATTTGGGCCTAGTGATTTCAAAATAAGAATTTGAGATTTGGAGGTCGAGTTGAAGTTGGAATTTGGTAAATTTGGTATGGTTGGACTCGTTGTTGAATGGTCGTTCATATTTTTGTAATTTTTGTCGAGTTTCGAGATGTGAGGCCCCACATGCAATTTTTGAGTTAAATTTCGGGGTTTAATTGAAAAATCTATATTTTTATATGGAACTAATTCCTATAATTTGTATTGACTGAACCAAATTATTTGTGACTAGATTCGAGCCGATTGGAGTCAGAAAATCGAGGGAAAGACATTTTTATTGATTGATTGAGCTTGGCTTGAGGTAAGTGGCTTGTCTAACCTTGTGTGGAGGAAATCCCCTTAGAATTTGATAATGTTGTAACATTTTGTGACATATGAGCATCGTGTACACGAGGAATGCGTACACAAGCTAAATTTGGAAATATCGGTTCTTGCTGAGTAGTCTTCTATTAAATTCTTTAACTGAGTTGCTTTAGTATATGTAGTGATCATGTTTAGTCTAGTATCACATGTCTACGTGCCCTAACTCTTACCTACAATATGTGCAACATGCTTAGCTGGATTACTTGCTTATTTGATTTGATTTAAATCTTTAACTATGAGATTCTTACTGTAAATTCGTTGTTTTCTTTCGGATATCTGTTGCATTTATACTTTGGGACTACAAGGCGCTTCCTCGGAAGATCCCCTTATACTGCATATTTACTTTTGGGACTACGAGGTAGTTCTTTGGGAGATCCCCCAGTACTGCATATTTACTTTTAGGACTACGAGGCGGTTCCGCTGGAGATCCCCCTATACTACATATTTACTTTTGGGACGACAAGGCGATTCCTCGGGAGATCCCCTTATACTGCATATTTACTTTTGGGACTACGAGGCAATACCTTGGGAGCGCCCCAGTAGCTTATCTATATTTACTGTGCTGATATTTTCTGAAACTTCTTATTCTTTAAACTTTCAGTCATTTCAAAATATTATTATATCTTCTGCCTTACTTTTCTTTTAAACCAGTAGGGCCCTGACCTGACCTCGTCGACCTCGTCATTACCCTACCAAGTTTAGGTTTGGCAATTACTGTGTACCATTGTGGTGTCTCATACTACAATTATGTTCATCTTTTGTGCAGATCTAGGTTCTCCCCACCAGACCAGATATTAGTGAGTTGGACCGCACATGAAGACTTCAAGGTATATCTGCTAACATCTGCAGACCTTGGAGTCCCCCTCTATCCTTACTATGTTGTTTTCCTTATTTTTCTTTAGACTCTGATGTATAGAGACACTTAGTATTTGCTCTTAGAAGCTTGTGGCTTTCTTTCACCGTGTTTTGGGAGTTGTAATTATTGAATGACAATTTTATATTTATATTTCATGTGTTGAGATTGGACTTTAGTTTATTATTCATTAATTCCCCAAATTATTAGGTTTACCTAGTCTTAGAGACTAGGTTCCATCACGACATCCTACAGAGGGGAAATGGGGTCATGACAAGTTGGTATCAGAGCTCTAGGTTCATAGGTGTTATGAGTTACAAGCAGGTTTAGTAGAGTCTCACGGATCGGAGACGTTTGTACTTATCTTTGCGAGGCTATGGAACTGTTAGGAAATTGTTCACTTCTTTGATTCCTTATCGTGAACATTTGTTGACATCGAAATTCTAAACTCTTGTCTTTTTATTCTCTCACAGATGGTGAGGACACGCACAACTATATCTGATGATCAGACACCCATGCCCCCTGTTGGAGCCGCAAGAGGCCGGGGCCAGGGTAGAGGCTGGACCAGAGGCCGAGCCAGAGGGTGAGGAAGACCACGTGGCGCAGCCAGAGCACCTGCACGAGCTGCTGCAGTAGAGCCACCGGTAGCTCCTGTTTGAGAGCAGGTACCTGAGACTCATGTTACTACCCCTCCACTTCAAGTGACTCTTGCCTTGTTTTTGAACATGTTCGACACTCTAGCTCAGGCAATGTTGATTCCACTTGCTCCTGCCAGATCTCAGGCCGAGGGAGGAGCATAGGCTCCCACCTCCCGTACCCCAGAGCCATTGGCCCAGGTTGACCATGCCCCGGAGGTTATACTAGTGCAGCTAATTGTACCAGTTCGACCCGAGGTTACGACAGTAGTTTCGGAGGGGGAGCAACTCAGACTCGAGAGGTACAAGAAGTACCACACACCTACTTTCAGTGGCTTGGCATCAGAGAATGCCCAGGGTTTTCTTGAGGAGTGACATTGTATCCTATGAACTCAGGGTGTTGCGAAGACTAGTGTGGTTTGTTTCACGATATTTTAGCTTAGAGCAGTGGCCTACCAGTATTGGCGGGCATACGAGTTGGATAGTCCAGCTTAGGAAACTTCACTCACTTGGACTTAGTTTTTAGATATGTTCTTGGGGGAATATGTTCCTTAGAGTCATAGAGATACATGGCGTGCAGAGTTTGAGCAATTGCGCCAGGGTTCTATGACCGTGTCAGAGTATGCGGTCTGATTCAATGGTTTGGCTAGGCATGTACCAATCTTGGTTGCTACTGTTCGAGATCGAGTTCATTGGTTCATTGAGGGGCCCAACCCAGTATCAGATTGAACATGGCCCACGAGTTGGAGATGGATATTATATACCAGCAGGTAGTAGGTATTTCTAGGAGGTTAGAGGGTATGCTAACTCGGGATAGAGAGGAGAGAGAGGCCAAGGGGTCTCGAGAGTTTGGCACTTTAAGTGGTACTCATGCCACAGCTACAGCTCGTCAGGGTAGAGGTTATATGGGTCGTCCTGTTCATTCAGCCATTCTGGCTGCCAGCAGTGGTCTGACCACTACTAGGCCCCAGGATCCTTATTATGCACTGCCAGTGTCTAGAATACCTCCTGTACGGGGTGCTTCTAGCGGTTAGTCCAGTCGATCAGGCCCGAGCCAGTCACAACAGACACGTCCTTTGAGAGTTTGTTTTGAGTGTGGTGACACTCGTCATATGGTTAGGGATTGCCCCAGATTCAGGAGAGGTACACCTCCACAGATTTCGCAGGCTCCACCTATTCCACAGGGTCCTCAAGCTTCCCATGCCATGATTGCTGCACCAGCTACCACTCCACCTGCAAAGCCAGCTAGAGGCGGAGTTCGGCCAGGTAGAGGTTGCCCTAGAGGGGGAGGCCAGGCCAAATATTACGCCATTTCTTCTAGGACAGAGGCAATTGCATCATATTCTATTATCACAGGTATTGTTCTGGTCTGTCATAGAGATGCATCAGTCTTATTTGATCTACGCTCCACTTATTCTTATGTGTCATCTTATTTTGCCCCGTATTTGGGCATATCCCGTGATTCTTTGAGTTCTTCTGTTTATGTATCTACATCCGTGGGTGATTTTATTATTGTTGATTTCGTGTATCAGTCATGTTTGACTATGATCAGTGGTTTTAAGATGAGAGCTGATTTATTATTGCTCAGTATGGCGGATTTTGATGTTATTTTGGGCATGAACAGGTTATCACCCTATCACACTATCCTTGACTATCACGCCAAGACGGTGACGTTGGCTATGCCAGGTCTACCGCAGCTAAAGTGGAGAGGTACCTTGGATCATGTTCCTAGCAGCGTTGTTTCATTTCTTAAAGCTCAGCGAATGGTTGAGAATGGGTGTAATGCATATCTGGCCTATGTGAGAGATGTTAGTGTTGATACTCCTACCATCGAGTTAGTTCCGGTAGTTAAGGATTTTGCAGATGTATTTCTGGCAGATCTTCCGGGCATGCCGCCCGATAGAGATATTGACTTTGGCATTGATTTGATACTGGGAACTCAGCCCATTTCTATTCCACCATATCGTATGGCCTCAGTATAATTGCAAGAATTAAAAGAGCAGTTATAGGAGCTGTTTGATAAGGGTTTTGTTTGTCCCAGTGTATCGCCTTGGGGGTACTCTTATCTTATTTGTGAAGAAGAAGGATGGTTCTATGCGGATGTGTATTGATTAGCGCCAGTTGAACAAGGTGACAGTGAGGAACATGTATCCATTGCCTCGTATTGATGATCTATTTGATCAGCTTCAAGGTTCCTGGGTATTCTCTAAAATTGACTTGCGTTCAGGCTATCACACGCTGAAGATTCTGGAGCCAGACATCCCGAAGACTGCTTTTAGGACACCGTATGGTCATTACGAGTTCCTTATTATGTCATTTGGGCTAACCAACGCCCCAATGACATTCATGCACTTGATGAACAGTGTATTTCAGCCCTATCTCGACTCCTTCATCATCGTGTTTATTGACGACATTCTGGTGTACTTCCAAAGTCGGGAGGATCATGAGCAGCACTTGAGGCCTGTGCTTCAGACCTTGATAGAGAAGAAGCTATATGCAAAAGTTTTGAAGTGTGATTTCTGGCTAGACACGGTAGCATTTATGGGTCTTGTAGTATCGAGTGAGGGGATCAAGGTAGACCTGAAGAAGATTGAAGCAGTGCAGAGTTGGCCCAGACCATCTTCAACTACGGAGATCTAGAGTTTTCTTGGCTTGGCGAGGTATTACCATCGATTTGTAGAGGGCTTTTCGTCTATTGCAACACTTATGACCAGATTGACCCTTAAGAGTGCTCCGTTCAGGTGGACCAAAGAATGTGAGGAGATCTTTCTAAAGCTCAAGACAATTGTGACTACAACCCCAGTATTGGTATTACCTACAAGATTAGGGTCTTATATTGTGTATTGTGATGCGTCGCGTATTGGTCTAGACGTAATGTTGATGCAAGATGGTAGGGTTATTGCCTATGCGTCCAGACAACTAAGGGTACATGAGAAGAATTATCCTGTCCACGACCTCGAGTTAGCAACTATTGTTCATGCCTTGAAGATCTGGCGGCACTATTTGTATGGTGTTCCTTGTAAGGTTTTCGCCGATCACCGGAGTCTACAACATCGGTTTAAACAGAAGGATCTTAACTTGCGGCAACATAGATGGTTGGAGTTCCTTAAGGATTATGTTATCACCATTCTCTATCAACCCAGAAAGGCCAATGTAGTGGCTGATGCCTTGAGTCGTAAGGTGGAGAGTTTGGGCAGCTTAGCATACTTACCGGTAGCAGAGATGACTTTAGCCTTGGATATTCAGGCCTTGGCCAACCAGTTTGTCAGATTGGATATTTCCAAGCCGCGCCGAGTTCTAGATTGTGTGATTTCTCAATCTTCTCTCTATGATCATATCAGAGAACGTCAATATGATGACCCCCATTTGCTTGTCTTTAAGGACACGGTTCAGCACGGTAATGCGAAGTAAGCCACTATTGGGGATGACAGTGTATTACGGATGTAGGGAAGGCTATGTGTGTCTAATTTAGATGGTTTGCGTGAGTTGATTCTCCAGGAGACTCACAGTTTGCGGTACTCCATTCGTCTAGGTGTCGCGAAGATGTATCAGGATTTGAGGCAGTACTATTGGTGGAGGCGAATGAAGAAAGATATAGTTGGGTTTGTAGGTCGGACTTTAAATTGTCAACAGGTGAAGTACGAGCATCAGAGACCGAGCGGATTACTTCAGAGACTTGAAATTATGGAGTAGAAGTGGGAGCATATTACCATGTACTTTGTAGTTGGGCTTCCACGAAATTTGAGGAAGTTTGATGCTGTTTGGGTGATTGTAGATCGGTTAACCAAGTCCGCACATTTTATTCCAGTTGGTACTACTTGTTCTTCCGAGCGATTGGCTGAGATTTATATCTGCGAGAATGTTCGCCTACACGGTGTGCCGGTGTCCATCATTTCGGATCAGGGCACGCAGTTTACATCATAATTTTGGAGAGCAGTGCAACGAGAATTAGGTACACAGGTTCAGTTGAGTACATGATTTCACCCTCAGACGGACGAACAGTTTGAGCGCACTATTCAGATATTGGAGGATATGCTACGCGCCTGTGTCATTGATTTTGGGGGTTCTTGGGATCAGTTTCTGCCACTTGCAGAATTTGCTTACAATAATAGCTACCAAACGAGCATTCAGATGGATTCATATGAGGCTTTATATGGGAGACGATGCTGGTCTGCAGTTGTTTGGTTTGAACCGGCTGAGTCTAGGCTATTGGGTACTGAGTTGGTGCAGGATGCTTTGGAAAAGGTTAAATTGATTCTGGATCAACATGGCACGGCGTAGTTTAGATAGAAGAGTTATGCGGACCGGAAGGTCCGTGATGTTACTTACATGGTTGGGGAGAAATTTCTCCTTAATATTTCACCCATGAAGGATGTGTTGAGGTTCGGAAAGAAGGTCAAGCTGAGTCCTAGGTATATTGGGCCTTTTAAAATACTTAAGAAGATTGGTGAGGTGGCTTATGAACTTGTATTACCGTCTAATCTATCGGGTGTTCATCCAATGTTTCATGCATCGATGCTCCGAAAGTATCTCGAGGATTCGTCTCATGTTTTGGATTTCAGTACAGTACAATTGAATGATAATTTGACGTATGATGTGGAGCGGGTGACCATTTTAGACCGGCAAGTTTGAAAGCTGAGATCAAAGAATATAGCTTCAATGAAAGTGTAGTGGAGAGGCCATCCAGTCGGAGACGCTACCTAGAAGATTGAGTGGGAGATGTAGAGCAAATACCCACACCTATTTGAGGCTAGAGGTATGATTCTAAACCTGTTCGAGGACGAATGTTTAATTAAGAGCGGGAGAATGTAACGACCCAGCCGATCGTTTTGAGTAATATAACCCCGTTATTGGACTTGTCGGGGTAACTGGTTCGGGTCCGGTGAGGTTTTAAAATGTAACTGGTTTGATAGGTTTCAGCATCGAATATATAAGTTGAAAATTCTTAAGTTCATTAGGCTTGAATTGAGGTATGATTATTGTTTTTAGCGTTGTTTGATGCGATTTGAGGTTTCGACTAAGTTCGTATGATGTTTTAGGACTTGTTGGTGTATTTAGTTGAGGTCTCGGGGGCCTCAAGCGAGTTTTGGATAGTTAACGAATCAAATGTGGACTTAGAACAATTGAAACTTGCTGGTGCCTACTAATGCAATCGCACCTGCAGAATTTGGCTCACTGGTGCGAGCTCGCAGAAATGATCCTAGCATCGCAGAAGCAGATGGTCCGCATAAGCGGATGGTCCGCATAAGCGGATGAGGTGTCATAGAAGTGACGCAATGGTTGCAAATGTGGCCTGGGCTAAGGGGGCCTTGGACAACAGAAGCGAATCCGCAGAAGCGGGAGGTTTAATGCAAAAACGGAACCGCAGATGCGGTTAAAAGTGCCGCAAAATTGGAACCTGTGGGCAGTGTACAAACACAGAGGGTTCCGAGTTTTTTTGTCATTTTTGATCATTTCCAACACGGTTTTAATTCATGGAAAAACTTGAGGTAAGTCACTTATGATCATTGTTAGTCAATAATATTGGATTATCACTAAGCATTTCGACTAGATTACATGTTTTTAGGTGATATTAGAGGATTTGGGCCAAGTGATTTCAAAATAGAAATTTAAGATTTGGAGGTCGAGGTGATGTCGGAATTTGGTAAATTTGGTATGGTTGGACTCGTGGTTGAATGGGCATTCATATTTTGTAAATTTTGTGGGTGTGGTTGAATGGGTGTTCGTATTTTATAATTTTTGTCGGATTCTGAGACGTGGGCCCCACCGGCGATTTTTGAGTTATATTTCGGGTTTTTATTGAAAAATATGTATTTTCATATGAAATTAATTCCTATAATTTGTATTGACTGAATCGAATTAATTGTGACTAGATTCGAGCCGATCAGAGTCGGAATATCAAGGGAAATGCATTCTTATTGACTGATTAAGCTTGGCTTGAGGTAAGTGGCATGTCTAACCCTTGTGTGTTTGGGGGGGGGGGGGGGTGAACACGGGCTAAATTTCGAAATATCGATTCTTGCCGAGTAGTCTTCTATTAAATTCTTTAACTGAGTTGGTTTAGTGTATGTAGTAATCATGTTTAATCTAGTATCACATGTCTACGTGCCCTAACTTTTACTTGTAATATATGCAACATGCTTAGCTGAATTAGCTGCTTATTTGATTTGATTTAAATCTTTAACGGTGAGATTCTTAATGTAAATTCATTATTTCCTTCGGATATCTGTTGTATATTTACTTTGGGACTATGAAGCGGTTCCTCGGGAGATCCCCCTATACTACATATTTACTTTTGGGACTACGAGGTGGTTCCTTGGGAGATCCCCCAGTACTGAATATTTACTTTTGGTACTACGAGGCGGTTCCTTGTGAGATCCCCCTATACTGCATATTTACTTTTGGGACTACGAGGCAGTTCCTCGGGAGATCCCCATGTACTGCATATTTACTTTTGGGACTACAAGGCGGTACCTCAGGAGCGCCCATGTAGTTTACCTCTATATACTGTGCTGATATTTTCTGAAACTTCTTATTGTTTAAACTTTTAGTCATTTCAAAATATTATTATATCCTCTTCCTTACTTTTCTTTTAAACTAGTAGGGCCCTGACTCGACCTCGTCACTACCCTACCGAGGTTAGGCTTGTCAGTTACTGTGTACCTATGTGGTGTACTCATACTATACTTCTACACATCTTTTTGTGCAGATCCAGGTTCTCCCCACCAGACCAGATACAAGTGAGTTGGACCACACGTGGAGACATCAAGGTATATATGCCAGCGTCCGCAGACCTCGGAGTCCCCATCTATCCTTACTATATTGTTTTCCTTATTTTCCTTTAGGCTCTGATGTATAGAGGCACTTAGTATTTGCTCTTAGAAGCTTGTGACTTGTTTCCACCCGGTTTTGAGAGTTGTAATTATTGAATGGCATTTTTATATTTATATTTCATGTGTTGAGATTGGACTTTAGTTTATTATTCATTGATTCCACAAATTGTTAGGCTTTCGTAGTCTTAGAAACTAGGTGCCATCACGACATCTTACAGAGGGGAAAATGGGGTTGTGAAAATAACTTGTTTGACTTCCCCAGCACTAATATACAACCCATACTATGTCTACAGAGCCTCTAATAGATATAAAAGAGTACTATGATAGTGTCGGCAATAAGGCACCAGCTATACCTCAAACACAATACATAAGGAACAAAAGATACATGACCCCGAAATGAAGTGGGGCTCACCAAGTCAGCTGGGAAGAGGATGTACCGCTATCACTGATCAATGTTTCTTGCTGTGGAACCATCTGCATCCATTGAAGATGCATCTCCCCCGATAAAAGGGACATTAGTACATATGAAATAGTACTAGTATGAATGACAAAACATCCTCTCAATAGAACGACTAATAATACAAGCAAGAATAATCATAATATTAGTGGAAGCTTCAGACAACATCAAACCTCAAGTTGGACCAAAATAATGTTCAAATAAATTTTCATATCTTAAGTTGTTAGATCTTAAGTACCGATATGCCACCGTTCACAATACCAATGCCACCGTACTTTTAGCACGAAGTCCGATCTGAGACATCAACCATAATCACAATTTCAATTTCAATTACAATTTCCAGCACAATCACCACCATTTGTGCGGCATGGCAACCAATCACGACCCGATCAGCTAGGCTGTCTCACCACAATGATATGTGTATCGACATCATCCTTTTCTACTAATCATCTCAATTCATACTTCTTTCACATATTTTCATTTCATTGGCACTAGTGGCCACAATTATAAAATTATTCTTGGCATGCCAGCCGTATTTAGTATTTCATACTCACCTTTTTCATTTTCAAACATCATCATAATCATCATCAACAAGGCATTTCAAATCAAGGTTTTTAGTACACATGTGGGCAATTTAGAGTCTTAGGCACATAGATGTTTTTCACAAAATTTAGCATAATAGTCTTCGTTTGAACTTGACTTGAAGTTGAAACATTTTTAATGCACAACCCATACTTTGAACACATTCTCAAATGATAACATAATATGATAAAAGCATTTGGGATACATATTAAACACGTATCTTTCAACACAAACGTATTTGGAATAGCCAATTTTATAATGAACAACTCGGGACTTACATAAACTACATGAATACCGTGAGATTCAATTCTGAGAGAGGAGTTTAGCAAACATACCACTAATTCATCCCTTAATAATATTACAACAATCCACTGCACTAACCAACTTCAATCTACAATAAGAACATCCAATGGGACCAATATTAGTAAGAAATTTCATAATTTAGGCCATTTAGGCATTTTATCAAACACCAAGTAGGCATGAATCTCTACACCTCTTAACCATAGACTTAGTTCATCCAACTACTACCATTTACCAACAATTTATCTGACCATCATTCTTAAACAATTTATAACTTCTAACATCACATACATTACCATCCATCCACTCTCAACCAACAAAATTCCATCAAATAATCACCTTTCAATCTCTACAATGGTTATGTATTTAAATTGGGAACTCATGGCTTCCAATCACCATACCATATGTTCAAAAACATAATTCATACTCATATTCCCATAATATATCCATACATGTAAGTCTAAGGGTGTAGGATTACCCTTTGGAAGAAATCTTGCAAAACCATCCTTTGAGTTCTTGAAGAAATTACTTGAAAATCTATGTATTTATGGAGGATTGAGTTAGTTTTAGGGTGGAATTGATAGAATGAAGCACCGAATTAGTATGTATTACTCACCTTGAATATGGGGGGAGTTGGAGGTCTTGAGAGAGTGGAGGAAAACCCCAAATTTCGGCCAAGAGAAATGGGGAAAAATGAAACCCGAAATGAGTATATAATGTTTTGGGCGCCATAGGTGGCGTGGGGTGCTGCTTGTGGCACTGTTTCCAGAACCTAAAAGAAATACCAGCGCCAGGTCTAGCACCCCACGCTACCCTAGGCACTGGCGATGGGAAATATTTTCTATTTCGCCTGGAAATGGGCATAACTCTCTCATACGATATTCGAATTCGACATTGTTTTTTGCTATGTCTCTGTAATTTCTATACGAATCTAATGCTTCAATAAAAACTTAATTTGGAGCTTATTTTCTTAATGTGACACCACTTATGCTTGAATAAACGACGTCAAAGTATCTTAGAAATATCCAAATTAAATTCTGGCATACACCCGAGTCCAAAATCACTATTCGGACCTAACGGAATCATCAAAACTCCGATCCGAGGTCGAATACAAAAAATCTCAAACTTGGTCATAATACATCATATGAAGTTACTCAAGACTTCAAATAATTGGATGGACGTAAATGTTCAAAATGACAAGTCGGGTCATTATATTCTCCCCCACTTAAGATCATTCGTCCTCGAATGAGGGTTAGAATCCGCCATAGACACCCAATGTGCCTTAAATCCTCATCCACATACCAAAAGTTCCCAATTTTACTAACTCTATAAATTTCCAAAAATTTTGGCAGAGTTTCCCATGTAATGGTGCCTATCCACCTGTCAGAGAATCCCAGAAACCAATCCTAACAACATATACATAATTCATAGAAGGTAATATCTTAACATTTTCATAGAACGCAACTACCTAACTACGTAGTTATTCAAACAAGTGAGAGTACTTCTTCTTCATCTCTTCCTCGGCCTCCAAAGTAGCCTCTTCAACCTGTTGGTTTCGTCATAACACTTTCACGGAGGCAATTTATTTATTTCTTAGATTTCGGACTTGCCTATCAAAAATGGAAACTTGAATTTCTTCATAAGTCAGTTCTTCATTAACCTCAATAGTCTCAACCGGAACAATGAGTGTCGGGTCTTCAACTACTTTCTTCAACATAGACACATGAAATACCGGGTGCATTAATGACATCTCAGGTGGTAGGTCAAGCTTGTACGCCACTTCACCAATACTATGAATGATTATGTACGGTCCGACATACGTCGGACTCAATTTTCCTTTCTTACCGAATCGCATTACACCATTCATGGGGGAAACCTTCAAGAATACCCAATCATCTTCTTTGAACTCTAAATACCTACGATGAACATCCGAATAAGACACAAGCTTCTCCATAGCCTAATGCATGAGGTATGGCCATATCAACTCTTCTTCCCCAATCTCGAACCACCCAATGGGATATCTACATCTCCTACCATATAAAGCCTTGAACGTTGCCATCTAAATGCTGAAATGATAACTATTATTGTAGGCAAATTCTATGAGTAGCGAATGATCATCCCAGCTACCTTTCAAGTCAAGAACACAAGCGCGCAACATATCCTCAAGTGTCTGAATAGTCCGCTCTACCTGCCCGTCTGTCTTTGGATGAAAGTTTGTACTACGATTCACCTGAGTACCCAAAACTTGATGAAATGTCTTCCAAAACTTAGCCGTGAATTGTGCCCCCTGATCAGAAATGATAGAAACTGGAGTGTCATGCAACCTGACTATTTCTTTGATATACAACTGAGCATATTGTTCCACTGTGTCGGTAGCCTTAACCGGCAAGAAGTGTGTTGATTTCATGAGTCGATCCACAATTACCCAAATCGAGTCAAACTTATGAAGAGTGCGAGGTAGTACTACCACAAAGTCCATATTAATTATTTTCCACTTCCACATTGGAATTTCTATGTTCTCTGCCAACCCACCGGGCCTTTTGTGTTCGACCTTCACTTGCTGACAATTCAGATATTTTGCCACAAAGTCCGCTAAGTTCCTCTTCATATCTTTCCACCAATAGACTTCCTTAAGATCATGATACATTTTTGTAGAGCCCGGGTGCATGAAATACCTAGAAGTGTGAGCCTCGGTCATGATTCTTTCCCGGAGACCATCTACATTTGGAATACATAGACGCCCTTGGTACCTTAGTGTACCATCACTCATGCCAATAGAAAAGGCCACGGTCTTATGTTTATGAATCCCCTATTTTATTTGTGCCAACAATGGATCTTAGTATTGTTTCTCCTTTACTTCCACAACAAGTGATGATTCAGCCTTATTTTGCACAATCTCTCATCTTTCACTAGAATCAGCAAGACGAACTCCCAAACTAGCCAACAGATGAACCTCCTTGGCCAACGATTTTGATATGCCTAAAAGTGTGCTAAACTACCCATAGATTTCCAGCTAAGAGCATCCGCCACAATATTAGCCTTCCCCAGATGATATAGAATATCAATGTCGTAGTCCTTGAGTAACTCAAGCCATCTTCTCTGCCTCAGATTCAATTCCTTCTACTTGAAAATATAATGAAGGCTCTTATGGTCCATGAATATATCTACATGGACCCCATATAAATAATGACGCAATATTTTTAATACAAATACCACCGCCGCAAGTTCTAAGTCATGCGTGGGGTAATTCTTCTCACGATTTTGAGTTGCCTAGAAGTATAAGTGATTACCTTGCCATGTTTTATCAATACACACCCAAGTCCGATTCTCGAAGAATCATAATATATTATAAACCCATTTGTACCCTCTGGTAGGGTCAACACTAGTGCCGTAGTCAATCATGTTTTCAACTCTTGGAAGCTTCTTTCGCAAACATCGGACCATTGGAACTTAATTTCCTTCTACGTCAATTTATTCAATATAAAGGCAAGAGTAGTGAACTCCTCCACAAACTTTCTGTAAAACCCAGCTAAACCTAAGAAACTGCGAATTGATGTTGTAGTTGTAGGCCTTGGCCAATTCTTCACAGCTTCAATCTTCTGAGGATCAACCTTAATCCCTTCACTAGAGACGGATGACCCAAGAATGTGATAGATTCAAGCCAAAATTCACACTTTGAAATTTTTGCATATAACTTGTATGGTTTGCAGAACTACCCTGAGATGATCAGCATGGTCCTCTCGACTTCGTTAACACACAAGAACATCATCAATGAACATTATCACAAAGGAGTTGAGAAAAAGCTTGAAGACTCGATTCATAAGATCCATGAATGACGTCGGGGCATTTGTTAGTCCAAAATACGTCACCAAAAATTCAAAGTGCCAATATCGGGTTCTAAAATTTGTTTTTGTAATATCCTGCTCCTTGATCTTCAATTGATGATACCCGTATCATAAATAAATTTTGGAGAAGTACTTAGCACCCTGCAACTGGTCAAACAAATCACCTATCCTTGGTAGTGGATACTTATTCTTGATTGTGACCTTGTTGAGCTGCTGATAGTCAATACACATTCTTAGGGACCCATCTTTCTTCCTTACAAAGAGGATCGGTGCGCCTCAAGGCGAGACACTCGGACGGATGAAACCTTTCTCTAATAAATCCTTCAATTGTTCCTTTAGTTCTTTCAATTCTGCCGGTGCCATCCTGTATGGTGGAATAGATATAGGTTGCGTGCCTGGCATCACATCAATCCCAAAATAAATCTCCCTATCTTGTGGGATCCCCAGGAGCTCATCCGGAAAGACTCCTGAAAATTCATTCACAACAGGCACAAACTCAAGTGTAAGTGCCTCAACATCGATGTCCATAACCCGGACCAAATGGTAAATAGACCCCTTGTTGATCATCTTCGTGGCGTTAAGGTAAGAAATAAACCTACCCTTAGGCACCACATCATCCCCCTTCCACTCAATAACTGGCTCATTTGGAAATTCAAACCTAACAGTTCTGGTTCGGCAATCAAGCTTTGCAAAACATGAATAAAGCCAGTGCATCCCCATTATTCATAAAAATCGACCATCCCAATTCAATGAGATCGGTCATGATGTTTCGACCATGCAATGTGACAATACAATCCTTATAAACCCATGCGGCCAAAATAGACTCACCTACCAAAGTAGATACAGAGAATGGCTCATGAAATTGTTCCGGTTCTATCCTAAATTCCATAGAAACATAAGGAGTGACATATGATAAAGTGGAACCGAGATCAATAGGAGCATATACATCATGAGGTTGGACAGTCAATATACCTGTGACAACATCTGGAGAAGCCTCTAAATTCTGGCGACCCCTCATAGCATAGAAGCGGATGGATCCTCCCGAACTCTGTGCTCCACCCCTAGTTGCATCACGCCCTACGGGTGTTCGAGTGCCTCGAGCTGGAGGAGGTTCTGTGGATGTAGTAGCTGCAGAACTGGCTGGCCGTGCTGTGCCCCTGCCCCTGCCCGTGCCCTGGCGGGATGAACGACAATCTCTCTGATTGTGACCCCTTAATCTGCACCTGTAGCATATGGGTAAGTCCATGTAGCATATTCCTAAGTGCATATTTCCACACCAAGGGCATAGGGGCCTGTGCTTCTGCTGGAATCGACCATTAGGCCGACCCTACTGGTAGGATCCCCTGTTGCCTTGACCGGGCCAAAAATGACTTTACTGCTGCTGACTGGGCTTTGACAGCGGTGCACTGATTGAAGACAGATCAAAATACTGGGATGGCCCTGATAACCTTCCCCTGAATGCTGACATGCCGCCACTAGGGGAAACAACAAAGTTGCCCGCGGACCGTGCCTTATTGCTACCCTCTCGCTCCATTATGTTCTTCAATTTGCGGGTCTCTATGGCTTGAGAAAATGCCACCATCTTCCCATAGTTCATATCAGAATTCATAGCAGCTGTAGCGGCCTCATTAATTATCAAGAGACTAAGGCCCTACACAAACTGATACATTTTAGCCTCCATAGTAGGCAATATGTACATAGCATACTTGGATAGGTGCGCGAATCTCATATAGTACTCCCACATACTCAGGCTACCATGCCTCAGGCTCTCAAACTCAGCGACATGGGTTGTCTTAGTCTCGGTAGGCAAGAAATGATCAATGAAGGCATCGGAAAACTCAGTCCACCTCGTCGGAGGGATCCCCTCCTTATGAGACTCCTCTCATAGCTCAAACCAAGAATATTCCACCTCTTTCAGGATGTAGGAAGCCAACTCCACTTCTTCTGCCTCAGTGGCACGCATAACTTGGAGAGTCTTGTGCATCTCATCAATGAAGTCCTGAGGGCCCTCCTCGGGGTTAGTACCCGTGAACACCGAAGGATCTCACTGAAGAAACTTGTTCACTATGGAACTAGCGGAATCCTCATGCAGACTAGAAGAAGTAGGTGCAACATTTGATCTTTGGGCCTGGGAAGCCACTATCTGAGCCAACATCTGTATGGCTCCCCTAAGATCCCCATCAGAAACTCTGGAATCCGAAGCTGGAAGTGGAACTGGAATATTAGTTGGAGGGACCGTTGCGCCCTCAGTAGGTGTAGGGGCAGGTGCAATCTGATCAATTGTAGTATAGTCATGCAGTGTAGTAATTGGGGGAATATCCCCACCTCTAGTGTTCTTACCTACATCACCAAGAATAGGATCAACTGCCACTCCTGGGGTGATATTGGCTCTCTAGCCTGTTCTTGCCCTCTTCTTAGGTGTCATGTACTGCAAATTAGAGCAACGCACGAGTTAAAAGAGGAAAATTCTTACAATTAGCTTTATCTCACAATCTAGAACATCAAAGAAGGGTGAAATTCCTAAATGTCCAAGTAGCCTCCTCATTATAGATGAGGTCGACAACACGCCGATAAGAAGGACTCTACCAGACATGGCTCCGAGAAATCCTAGGACACTTTAAAACCTTAGGCTCTGATACCAAGTTTGTTACGCCTCGAAATCAGGGAGCGCGACCGACGCTCAACCGAGTGGACCCGGTCAAGCAAGCATGCCAGATACTTTCCGCCCAAAACTCACTTATGAATAAAGAGAATTCATATTTTCGTTAATTAGACAATACGAAAATCATGTATACAATACCAATTCACTACCATTAGTTACTTCATTTTAAAGTCTCAAATTACACACACTTCATAGTTTGAAGTGGAACAAGTAATTCAAGCACATCATAACTTGTTTGACTTCCCCATCACTAATATACAACCCACACTATGTCTACGGAGCCTTTAATAGATACAAAAGAGTACTATGATAGTGTCGGCAACAAGGCCCCGACTATACTTCAAACACAATACACAAGGAACTACAGATACATGACCCCGAAATGAAGTGGGGCTCACCAAGTCAGCTGGGAAGAGGGTGTACCGCTATCACTAATCAATATCTTCTGTTATGGAACCACCTGCATCCATTGAAGATGAAGCGACCCCGAAAAAAAGACGTTAGTACATATGGAATAGTACTAGTATGAATGACAAAACATCCTCTCAATAGAATGATTAATAATACAAGCAGGAATAATCATAATATTAGTGGAAGCTTCAGACAACATCAAACCTCAAGTTAGGACCAAAACAATGTTCAAATAAATGTCCATATCTTAAGTTGGGAGATCTTTAGTACCAATATGCCACTGTTTACTATAAGAATACCACCGTACTTTTAGCATGGAGTACGATCATGACCCGATCGCCTAGACTGTCTCACCCGAGACATCAACCACAATCACTATTTCAATTACAATTTCCAGTACAATCACCACCATGTGTGCGGCATGGCATCCGATCACGGCCCGATCGACTAGGCCGTCTCACCACAATTTTAAGTGGATCGACATCATTCTTTTCTACCAATCATCTCAATTCATACTTTTTTCGCATCTTTTCATTTCATTGACACTAGTGGCCACAATTATAAAATGATTCTTGGCACGTCAGCCATATTTAGTATTTCATGCTCACCTTTCTTACTTTTAAACATCATCATCATCATCAACAACTTAAAATCAAGGTTTTTAGTACAATGTGGGCAATTTAGAGTCTTAGGCACATAGACGTTTTCACAAAATTTAGCATGATAGTCTTCGTTTGAACTTGACTTGAAGTCAAAATTTTTTTGATGCACAACTCATACTTTGAACACATTCTCAAATGATAATATAACATGATAAAAGCATTTGGGATACATATTGAACATATATCTTTCAATACAAACTTATTCGGAATAGCCAATTTTATAATGAACAACTCGGGACTTACATAAATTACCTGAATATCGTGGGATTCAATTCTAAAAGAGGAGTTTAGCCAACATACCTCAAATTCGTCCCTTAATGATACTACAATGATCCACTACACTAATCAACTTCAATCTACAATAACAACGTCGAATGTGACCAATATTAGCCAAATTTTAGGCCATTTAGGCATTTTATCAAATACCTAGCATGCATGAATCTCTATACCTCTTAACCATAGAATTAGTTCATCCAACTACTACCATTTACCAATAATTTATCCCACCATCATTCTTAAATAATTCATAACTTCCAACATCACATACATGGCCATCCATCCACACTCAACCTGTAACACCCCGAAAACTTTTGAAGTATTTCAGTGTAAAGCCCCGTAAATTTCGCAAATGAATTCAAGGTTTCGTGGTGCCAGAGTAGGCTTACGTGTTTGAGGACGCGGTTCAGACTTTTTAGGTTGACTAATGCACCGGAAAGTAAAGGAAATTTTTTGGAGGAAAAGCGCATTTATGCGGCCCATTATGTGGCCGCATAATCACTCTACGGACCGCATAATGGCCGCAGAGTGAAGCAGTAAGTTTGGCCAACTTGAGGTCCGTTTTGCGGTCGATTATGCGACCGCATATCGGTCGCATAATCCCTCTTGGGTTTTTGTGGAGGGAGTTCTGCGGTATATTTTTGCGATCGCAGAACGAGTATGCGGACCGCATACTGGTCGCATACCTGGGCCAAAAGTTCAGGCCCCTGAGGGGCATTTCTGCGGTCATTTTGCGGACCGCATAACTATTATGCGGTCGCATATGCGACCGCAGACCTGTGTCAGGGCACCAATTTTCTTAATTTAAAACCCGACCCCCATTCCGTTAAAACACCCCTTAGTCTATTTTAAAGCTTATTTATGATATTTCTAGTGTGAGAGAGAGAGGGTTCTAGAGGGAGGCCTAATTTTCATCAATTTATCTTCAACCATCACTCAAAGCCTTGGAAATATTCAAGTAGAGCACCAATATTCTTCACCCTAAAAGGTAAGGCTTCATCACCCCAGCTCTTAATTTCAAACATAGCTATAATGGGATATTAGTGTGATACTTCATGGGTATGAGGGTGGTTCATCTTGCATGCATGTGATGAAGAGTGTGGGAAAAATTAAAGGTGAACTAGAACCATGAACGTTTTCCTAATTTTGGGTTCAATTTGTATAGTGCTAAAATAGATTGAGATTGCGAAGGGTTGCGGATAATTGTAGAGTCTAAAGAAGCGCGATTGAGGTATGTTGGCTAAACTTTTTCTCTTGGAATTGAATTTCATAATATTTCTGTAAGTTTCAAAGTGTGGGTTATGTATTAAAAGGTTATGGCTTTGAGTCGTGTTTCAATGAAAGATAGAATTGTCTAAAAGCTTTTGTACTAAATTTATGCCCATTAGTGGCTGCTTTAACTAATGCTTTGATTTATAAATATATCCAGTGTGATTCAAGTTCTATATACTCATGTGTTGAAATTGTACATTGTCATTTCTGGGGGAGAGTATTGCAAGAGTAAATGGTGTATTGACTGTTTATGATTTTTCATGTGTGTTTCTATTGTTGGTTGGTATGCTTCATTCTTTGGGAAGAAACCATTTGTGTTTGAAGTTTCCATTTCAAATGGATTTGAAGTATATGATTTTTAAAATATCCTATATGTTGATACTTGATGGTGATCTTTGAAATTGAAAGAGGTGAAAGTGTGGAATATGAAATATGGCTATCGTGCTAGGAATAAAGAATCTTGTGAATGGCCTAATGAGCGAAGGAAATATTGTCGTTGTGAATGACTGGAAATACTAATGAGAATTCATAAAATGTGAAAGATGTTGAGGTGAGTACAATTGTATTTATGATATTTCTGTTTGCAAATCAAATCAAAACTATTTTTGGGAGCATCATTAGAAATACCGAGGAAGGGTGGGTCATAAGGCCCAAACCTGAAACTACACGTGCCGGTGTAGGGGTGGATTGTGATATTATTCCCCTTAATTGGGATGAAATTGGAACCTTTGTGGATTGGAAAAGTCAACCCACACGGCATATGTGGGAAGGCGGTCTAGCTGATCGGGTGGAGATCAGACGCCATATTGCTCATATGGTGGTACTACTCTTGGTAACAACTTTCTTTTGCATCACATGTCAAACCACATTGTTCGTGGGGAGATGGCCTAGCCGATCCGGCGTGATCGGACTCCGTACGAACAAAGACGGTGGTATATCAATGCTAATGATCTCCCAACCAAAATTAAAAATGAGGTTTGTATTTTGGAAATTATTATGTTTTAACTGGACGTTTGGATATTTTTGATTATGACTTGTTGTTTCTATGTGTTGCCTTTTCTTATATGGGCATTCTATTTTGAAAGGATTTTTAGCTATACATACTAGTGCCATTCGACAGTACTAACGTCCCTTTTGCCGGAGGCGCTGCATCTTTAATGGATGCAGGTGGTTGTTCAGCAGGCGGCATTAATCAGTGATAGCAGTACACTCTTTTTAACTGATTTGGTGAGCCCCACTTCATTTCGGGGTCATGTATCTTTTGCTTCTCATGTACAGTGTTTTGAGGTATAGCCGGGGCCTTGTTGCCGTCATTTCCATATTACTCTTCTATTGTATTTAGAGGCTCCGTAGACAGGTTGTGGGTTATGGTTGATGTTGGGAATTGAACTAGAAATGTTGGTACTTGGAAATTATGTTTTTCATTAATTCTATAAACTCGTAATGTTTTGGAAATTATGAATGAAGCTACTAATGGGAATGAAAAGGAAGTTGTTAATAAAATCGTTTCAGTGATTGATTAATGGAGTACATCTCCTCTTTATTCATGGATAAGTTTGGGTAGAAGGAAGTCTAATATGCTTGCTCAGCCGGGTTCTCTCGGTTGAGCGCCGGTCGTGCTCCCTAAGTTTGGGGCGTGACAAAATTGGTATCAGAGCCTAAGGTTTTAAAGTGTCCTAGGATGTCTCGGAGCCGTGTCTAGTAGAGTGCTTCTTATCGGTGTGTTGCTGACCGCATCTATAATGAGGAGGCTACTTGGATATTTAGGAATTTCACACTTCTTTGATACTCCAGAATCGTGCGATAGAGCTCAAGATAGGAAACTAATTTCCTCAGTATGTCTCATGATATTTTTCAGATGAGTAATCCACGAGTTCAAAACAACGAGGAAGGAATGACCGCTCCATTGAATCTGGGGGAGATTACGCAAGAGTTCGTTGGGAGAATGCGTCGAGCCATGGGGAGGGGGGGGTGGAAGAACTTGTTGCTAAAGGAAGTGTCCTTATTCCTACCACTGTCACCGCACCACCGGATCGAGTGTGAGAGAATTTAGGAAACAAAAGAGGGTTGTTGGTGCTAATGAACCAGATTGTTTGATTTGCAAGAAGCGACACTTGGGAACATGTTGGATGATCCTTGAAATATGTTATGGTTGTGGAAAGAGGGGGCACAAGAAGAACAAATGCCCTAGGTTGGGTACAACCATCCAGTTATGTCTGTCATGCGGGGAGGAACATTTGCCATCATGTTGTGAGTATGCTCAGCAGCGCGCTAGAGGTGGTATCTTTGGGCAATTCCAAAGGCCCACACAGCAATCCGGTGCTGGAATTGTTAATCCCGCATTGGAAGCTTGGAGGAAGGATAAGGGGTATGCTTATGATATATGCAAAAAGGGTAAATATCAGGTCAGTGAGACGAGTCAGTTCAGCGGACCTCATCCCTGTTGTGTGAAGTGTGGGAGATGCCATCCAGGAGTGTATCACTATGGTACAAAGGTATGCTACAAGTGTGGTATGACGGGCCACTTTCAAAGAGATTGTTATTTGTCTCGCCAAAGCATGGGCAAGGGTATGGCACAGCCAGCCAGTTCTGTAGCTGCTACATCCATAACGCCTCCCCCAGCTAGAGGCACTATAACGCCTGCAAGGCGTGGAACAACTAGGGGTGGTATTCAGAGCTTGGGATGGCCCAACAGGTTTTATGCTATGAGGAGACGTCAAAAGTTTGAGGCTTCTCAAGATGCGGTTACAGGTATATTGACTATCCGATCTCATGATGTGTATGTTCTTATTGATCCCGGTTCCACTTTGTTGTATGTCACCTCTTATGTTACTATGGAAGTTGGGATAGAACCGAAAAAATTTTATGAGTCGTTCTCTGTATCTACTCTTAGAACGAGGCACAGTATTCGTGAAGCCTCTTTATCACAATTCCTTATATTTACAACCTCTTGAGAAATTGAGTTCTATAATGGGTTCCTTGAATTGCGTTATAACCCTAGGTTAATACTTCCCACTGCTTCCCTAAATTCTCAACAAGGGACAATACCTGATGAATTTCGTACAGAACCTTTTGATTCCAATGGATAACATCTGCTCATTTGTGCCTATACATGTATCACCGTAATATTTACCTATGCGGTATCATATCCAATGGAAAGCAGCCTAGTGTTGAGATCCTTCTTGAATCACTGTTTTCCTCTCCGGTATATGTGACTTCTATGGTTGGAATAATTATTCTACTCCTTTATGAATAGTATCATGAATCCTTTTCATTGTCTAGTAACATGAGAGTATATCTTATCACCTATCATGTGCTTACATGCCAATTGAAAGGGGCCACTTATCCGCATAAAGTTTCTGAGCAACTTGAGATTTATCACAAATTCGTCACAGGGAAGTCTTGTTGTTTACCCATCTCAGTATGACTTTCATGTCCACCTAGATCATGCCTCAGTGAGTAACTCACCTTGTTCCCATTATTGTGGTTGCCCGTGAATTGGCCTGAAATGGCAACTTGAGAGTTGTTATGGCAAAAACATGTCTAGCTCACGGAAAAGTGTTCATTCTCTCTAACTAATACATGATTTCATCCAACATTAAGATGTCCTAGTTACATGATTCCACTTGTGTGAGATTGAAAGTTGAGCAGCCTTATGATGAGCATATTGAATTGAAAGACAAACTCGCCGTATCTCTAGTCCTCTCACATAGGATCAAATATTGGCAAAGGTTAAGCTGTGGGAATGATAATAATCTCACAAGTTTTCAACTTCTTTTCATCCTCGTAAGCTTGTGGCATAGATTCCTTGTGCTAGTTACTATTAAGAGTGTAATGCAACTTTGTGTATCTTGAAACCCATATCATATTCAGGGTGCTAGAATATTCTCATTTTGAGTTAAACTAATTTTCCCTACATTCCAAGAGCTGATTGGTGTCATATAAGTGCTATCTCTTTTTGAGGCCTACTATTGCCAAACAAGGCACGTATGGAATGAAACAATTGTTGTTGTCCTTTTCCTGGCTCATAGTATTCCAAGAATAACTGACGCTAATGTCTTTATCCCCCAGACCATGCCTCCCATATGTCACATGTCTAAAATGACTCATTTAGTTAAATCTCCTAATCATGAACCTGATCCCTACATTATCTATGCCTACTAGGCAACTCTATGACTCGTTTGTTGAACCGATGGTGTCACCACAACGAATCTCCATGTCAGCCCTATTGGTAGTGACCTTTATGTCTCTTAGGATATAACCTCCTGAAATGATGTGCTCAGCACGTTGATGGATTCTTGAATATTTCCAGTGAAATCTTGAACCTCGTTGTTCCTGTTTGTAGCAAATCTATCGAGTATTGTAGGTTCAGGCTTGTCAAACAAGAAGCATCATCCCGTGATCAAATATATGGGATAGGAAATTTTATGGTCATAGTCAAGCTAGCACATCTTAGAGAAATTGTTGGAGGTTGCAAAAGCTTTAGTTTGGGTGTTCGGCGTGGAGATTTAGAGTTGAAGAAAGTGAATGGGTTATTCTCAATATTTTTCTGCATGAGGATGCTATGTGAATTGTTAACAAAGGTAAAGTATGTGAAGTCATATTAGGCCTTATAGAACTTTGAAAGGAAATAGGCTAAACTTTGAGTATGTTGTTTCCCTATTATTGTTCTCCGTGTACCCGGTGTTTCATGTGTCTATGTCTAATAAGGTGAAGATAAGGGATAATGGGATTGTGAGGAGCAACTATTTGCTATCCTTGTTAGAAAAGTACGGAAGTTGAGATTGTCTCCGTTAATGTGTTATGGCAAAGTCTGTAAGTTGAGGAGACCACATAGAGGGAAAAAAAGTGTTAAGGAAATAAAATGTTCCCACTTGAGTGTATAGTTAAATGATTGTGATTTGAAAGGTACTTCTGTGTGTTATGATTTAAATATGTGCAGCTCATGTCCAGATACCACTCTTGATAGTATAATGCCTGTAATGATGAGATTAGTGACGTTGTTATACATGGTGATTTTTTTGTCAAGTTGCGGATGTGTTGTTAGGAATTGTTTTGGTGTTACTCTGGCAGGCGGATAGGCCCGGTTACAGAGGAGACTCTGGCGAAATTATTTTTGGAAATTTAGGGAGTTAACCAAATTTTGAAACTACTGGTGTGTGTGAACCAACAGTTGAACCACATTGAATGCTAATGACAGATTTTGACCCTCAATCGAGGACGAATGATCCTAAGCGGGGGAGAATGTAACACCCCGGAAAATTTTAAAGTATTTCAGTGTAAAGCCCCATAATTTTCGCAAATGAATTCAAGGTTTCGTGGTGCCGGAGTAGGCTTACGTGTTTGAGGACGCGGTTCGGACTTTTTAGGTTGAACAATGCACCAAAAAGTAAAGGAAAACTTTTGGCAGAAAAGCGCATTTATGCGGCCTATTATGCGGCCGCATAATCACTCTGCGGACCGCATAATGGCCGCAGAGTGAAGCAGTAAGTTTGGCCAACTTGAGGTCCGTTTTGCGAGTGATTATGCGACAGCATAATCGATATGTGGACCGCATATCAGTCGCATAATCCCTCTTGGGTTTTTGTGGAGGGAGTTCTGCGGTTCATTAAGCGACCCCAGAACGAGTATGCGGACCGCATACTGGTCGCATACCTGGGCCAAAAGTTCAGGCCCCTGAGGGCCATTTCTGCGATCACTTTGCGGACCGCATAACCATTATGCGGTCGCATATGCGACCGCAGACCTGTGTCGGGGCACCCATTTTCTTAATTTAAAACCCGGCCCCCATTCTGTTAAAACACCCCATATGCGACCGCAGACCTGTGTCGGGGCACCCATTTTCTTAATTTAAAACCCGGCCCCCATTCTGTTAAAACACCCCTTTAGTCTATTTTGAAGCTACATTTATGATATTTCTAGTGTGAGAGAGAGGGTTCTAGAGGGAGGGCCTAATTTTCATCAATTGATCTTCAACTATCACTCAAAGCCTTGGAAATTTTCAAGTAGAGCACCAATATTCTTCACCCTAAAAGGTAAGGCTTCATCACCCAAGCTCTTAATTTCAAACATAGCTATAATGGGGTATTAGTGTGATACTTCATGGGTATGAGGGTGGTTCATCTTGAATGCATGTGATAAAGAGTGTGGGAAAAATAAAAAGTGAACTAGAACCATGAACGTTTTCTTAATTTTGGGTTCAATTTGTATATTGCTAAAATAGATTGAGATTGTTAAGGGTTCCGGATAATTGTAGAGTCTAAAGAAGCACGATTGAGGTATGTTGGCTAAACTTTATCTCTTGGAATTGAATTCCATAATGTTTCTGTAAGTTTCAAAGTGTGGATTACGTATTAAAAGGTTATGGCTTTAAGTCGTGTTTCAATGAAAGATAGAATTGTCTAAAATCTTTTGTACTAAATTCATGCCCATTAGTGGTTGCTTTAACTAATACTTTGATTTATAAATATATCCAGTGTGATTCGAGTTCTATATACTCATGTGTTGAAATTGTACATTGTCATTTCTGGGGGAGAGTATTGCAAGAGTAAATGATGTATTGACTGTTTATGATTTTTCATGTGTGTTTCTATTGTTGGTTGGTATGCTTCATTCTTTGGGAAGAAACCATTTGTGTTTGAAGTTTCCATTTCAAATGGATTTGAAGTATATGATTTTTAAAATATCCTATATGTTGATACTTGATGGTGATCTTTGAAATTAAAAGAGGTGAAAGTGTGGAATATGAAATATGGCCATCGCACCAGGAATAAAGAATCTTGTGAATGGCCTAATGAGCCAAGAAAATATTGTCGTTCTAAATGACTGGAAATACTAATGAGAATTCGTACAATGTGAAAGATGTTGAGGTGAGTACAATTGTATTTATGATATTTCTGTTTGTAAATTAAATCAAAACTATTTTTGGGAGCATCATTAGCAATACTGAGGAAGGGTGGGTCATAAGGCCCACACCTGAAACTACACGTGCCGGTGTAGGGGTGGATTGTGATATTATTCCCCTTTATTGGGATGAAACTGAAACCTTTGTGGATTGGAAAAGTCAACCCGCACGACATATGTGGGAAGGGGGCCTAGCTGATCGGGTGGAGATCAGACGCCATATTGTGCATATTGTGGTACTACTCTTGGTAACAACTTTCTTTCGCATCACATGTCAAACCACATTGTTCGTGGAGAGATGGCCTAGCCGATCGGGGGTGATCGGACTCCGTGCTAACAAAGATGGTGGTATATCGATGCTAATGATCTCCCAACCAAAATTATATATGAAGTTTGTATTTTGGAAATTATTATGTTTTAACTGGACGTTTGGATATTGTTGATTGTGACTTGTTGTTTCTATGTGTTGCCTTTTCTTATATGGGCATTCTATTTTGAAAGAGGATTTTTAGCTATACATACTAGTGCTATTCGACAGTACTAACGTCCCTTTTGCCGGGGGCGCTGCATCTTTAATAGATGCAGGTGGTTGTTCAGCAGGCGGCATTGATCAGTGATAGCAGTACACTCTTTTCAGCTGATTTGGTGAGCCCCACTTCATTTCGGGGTCATGTATCTTTTGCTTCTCATGTATAGTGTTTTGAGGTATAGCCAGGGCCTTGTTGCCGGCATTTCCATATTACTCTTCTATTGTATTTAGAGGCTCCGTAGACAGGTTGTGGGTTATGGTTGATGTTGGGAATTGAACTAGAAATGTTGATACTTGGAAATTATGTTTTTCATTAATTCTATAAACTCGTAATGTTTTGGAAATTATGAATGAAGCTACTAATGGGAATGAAAAGGAAGTTGTTAATAAAATCTTTTCAGTGATTGATTAATGGAGTACATCTCCTCTTTATTCATGGATGAGTTTGGGTAGAAGGAAGTCTAATAGGCTTGCTCGGCCGGGTTCTCTCGGTTGAGCGTCGGTCGCGCTCCCTGAGTTTGGGGCGTGACACAACCAACAAAATTCCATCAAATAATCACCTTTCAATCTCTACAATGTTTATGTATTTAAATTGGGAACTTATGGCTTCCAATCACCATACCATAAGTTCCAATACTTATTTCATACTCATATTCCCATAATATATCCATACATGTAAGTCTAAGGGTGTAGGATTACCTTTTGGAAGAAATCTTGCAAAACCCTCCTTTGAGTTCTTGAAGAAATTACTTGAAAATCTATGTAATTTATGGAGGATTGAGTTAGGTTTAGGCTGGAATTGATGGAATGAAGTATCAAATTAGTAGGTATTACTCACCTTGAAGATGGGGGGATTTGGAGGTATTGAGAGAGAGGAGGAAAACCCCAAAGTTCGGCCAAGAGAAATGGGGAAACATGAACCCCGAAATGAGTATATAATGTTTCGGGCGCCACAGGTGGTATGGGGCGCTGCCTGTAGCGATGTTTCCAGAACTTAAATGAAATCCCAGTGCCAGGGCTAGCTCCCCACGCTACCTTGGGCACTAGCGATGGGAAATCATTTCTATTTCACCAGAAATGGGCATAACTCTCTCATATGATGTCTGAATATTGCTATGACTCCGTAATTGCTATACGGATCTAATGCTTCAATCAAAACTTAATTTGGAGCTTATTTGCTCAATGTTATACCACTTATTCTTGAAGAAACGACGTCGAAATATCCTAGAAATATCCTAAATAAATTCTGGGCATACGCCCGATTCCAAAGTCACTATCCGCACCTAGTAGAATCATCAAAACTCTGTTTTGAGGTTGAATACAAAAAAACTCAATCTTGGTCATAATACATCATATGAAGCTACTCAAGACTTCAAATAGTTGAAAGGACGCAAATGTTCAAAATGACAAGTCGGGTCGTTATAGAATGTAACCTTTAATTAATTGAGGTTGTGGGTAGAATAGGTGTTAATTCGAACGAGGTCGAATGTAACCTTTAATTAATTGAGGTCGTGGACTGAATATGCCTTAATTCGAACGAGGTCGAATGTAACCTTTAATTAATTCAGGTCATGGGCCGAAAAGCTATTAATTCGAACGAGGTCGAATGAAACCTTTTATTAATTGAGGTCGTGGGCCGAATAGGTATTAATTCGAACGAGGTCGAATGCAACCTTTACTTGGAGAGTAGAGATAAACTTTCATATACTCGTGCTTTATTCATACTTTTGGAGAGATTTACATATTTTTCGAGCGATGGCTGGTAGTTAAATCCCAGTCCCAATCTATCTAGACCCTTCATTGGTCAAGGTGGAAAGATAGAGAGAGATCAAGCAATGAACTAATCGTCCGGTGCTTTCCATCTGTGCACTTTAATTCTGAAGTATCCCTGTCATCGTCTCGTTAAAAACCTCCTCGAGAAAACCAAATTGGTACAAAACTCGAGCGATGGAAATATAGTGCGACTTTGGGGACCTCGTCCTTTTAAAAGTGGAAGTACTTGAGGTGTGTAATTTTCCAGTTGTTTGGTAGTCGCTTTTCTTCCATTGTTTCTAGTGTAAATGACCCTTTGCTTGCTGCTGCCATGATTTTGTAGGGGCTGTCCCAGTTTGCCTTCTCGCGGATCTTTTCTTGCTTGTGTTTTGGCTTTAAGCACGTAGTCCCCGACTTTAAGTGGCTTGATCTTTGCCCTCTTGTTATAGTAGAGTTTTGTTTGTTTCTTTTGGATGACCATTCTTTCATAAGCCATATCTCTTCGTTCCTTGACCTCATCGAGTTCGTAACAGATTTGAGTGGGTTGAACGGTGTTGAAGGTAGCCTTCATTCGGTTAAGACCGTGGGCCGAGTAGGTAGTAATTTGAAAAGAGGTAAAATTAATTAAGGCTATGGGCCGAATAGGTGTTAATTCGAACGAGGTCAAATGTAACCTTTAATTAATTGAGGTCGTGGGCCGAATACATATTAATTCGAACGAGGTCGAATGTAACCTTTTATTAATTGAGGTTGTGGGCCGAATAAGTGTTAATTCAATCGAGGTCAAATGTAACCTTTACATGGAGAGTAGAGATAAAATTTCATGTAATCGTGCTTTATTCATAATTTTGGATAGATTTAAGTATTTTTCGGGCACTGGCTGGTAGTTAAGTCTCAGTCCCGATATATCTAGTCTCTTCATTGGTCGAGATGGAAAGATCGTGAGAGATTGAGCAATGAACTGATCATCTAGTGCTTTCTATCTGTGCACTTCAATTCTAAAGTATCCCCGTCATCGCCTCGTTAAAAACCTCCTCGAGATAACCCAATTGGGACAAAACTCGAGCGAGGGAAAAATAGTGCGACTTTGGGGACCTCGTCCTTTTAAAAGTTGAAGTACTTGAGGTGCGTAATGTTCCAATTGTTTGGTAGTCTCTTTCCTTCCATTATTTCTAGTGTGAATGACCCTTTGCTTGCTGCTGCCCTGATTTTGTAGGGGTCGTTCTAGTTTGTTCCCAGTTTGCCTTCTCGCGGGTCTTTTCTTGCTTGTGTTTTGGCTTTAAGCACGTAGTCCCTGACTTTAAGTGGCCTGATCTTTGCCCTCTTGTTATAGTAGCGTTTTGCTTGTTGCTTTTGGGCATCCATTCTTACGTAATCCATGTCTCTTCGTTCCTCAACCTCATCGAGTTCTTGCCTTCTACTGTCATCGTTCTCCGCTTCGCTCTCACGGAAGTACCTTAGAATGGGCTTCCTGATCTCGGGTGGTATTAATGCATCATTCCATTGACTAACGAGTATGACGTTTCCCCGGTGCTCACTTTTGGCATTGTTCGGTAGGCCCAGAGTACTTCTGGTAATACCTCCGGCCACAGTCCCTTGGTGTCTTCGAGTTTCTTTTTCATGATGTTCAGTATCGACTTGTTGGAGGATTCCGCTTGCCCGTTACCTGTGGGGTGGTAAGGCATTGACAGTATTCTTTTGTTGTGCCATTTTTCAAAAACTTTGGCGACTTTCTTTCCTGCAAAGTGAGGTCCGTTGTCACAACTAATTTCTTCGGGGAGACCGAAGTGGCATATGATGTTTTTCCATATGAAGGTGATTACTTCATGTTCGCGTATCTGGGCGAATGCTCCTTCTTCCACCCATTTAGAGAAATAATCAGTTAAAACCAAGAGATATCGTACATTACCTTGTCCGACAAGGAGGGGGCCCACGATATCCATTCCCCATTTGATGAACGGCCAAGGGGAAGTCACTGAATGTAGTTGTTGGCCCTCTTAGTGGATCATTGGGGCATACGTCTGGCATTGCACGCATTTTTTCACGAAATCTGCGGGTTATGTTTTCATGGTGGGTCAGTAGTATCCTACTCGTATGAGGCACCTAACCAATGCTCGATTGCCAGAGTGAGCTCCGCAGTGGCCTTCGTGCACTTCTTCGAGGATGCGTCACTTCTGATTTGGGCCCAAGCATTTTGCTAGGGGGCTGCCATATATCCTTTTGTACAGGTGGTTGTGAACGATGCTATACCTGGCTGCTTGCATCCGCAATTTCTTGGCCTCATTTTATCATTGAGGAGTATGTCATCCTGCAAATATATAGCAATACGGTTGTGCCAGTTCCAAGTTATATTTACAGTTCTTACCTTGATTTGGTCTATCGATTAATTGAAGAGGTGGACCATACTTTGCTCTCTGGTTGTGAAGTTTTTGGCGAGGTCGTCCTCCTCGATATGCTATGCTTGGGGAATCTGGTTGAGCTTACATCCGTCAAACTTGGGTAGTAGTTTGCAGATTTTTGTTTGGTATTTTTGTAACCTCTGCTCCTTCATTTGGAAAGTCCTTGTGATTTGGTTGACCACGAGTTAAGAATCACAACGCAACCTTAGCCGCTTCGCCCCGTATTTGAGTGCTAGTCTTAGTCCTGCAATTACGACCTCATACTCGACCTCATTGTTAGTCATGTCCGGGCACGTTATGGATTAGAAAATCACTTCACATGTTGGGACTTCGAGTACGAGTCCCAGTTCAGACCCCGACGCGTTAGATGCACCATCAGTGTATATGACCTAGAGATCATGTGATTGAGAAGTATGGAGGGCTTCCTTTTCAACTTCGGGTAGTATGTGTGCACTGAAGTCAGCGACAGGTCGGTGAGGACATGAGACTTTATCGCTGTTCACGGTCGATATGTGATATCGTGCTCGCTTAGTTTTATGGCCCATTTGGCCAAATCTACCCGAAAGTTCGGGTTTGTGTAAAATGCTTCTTAAGGGGAAAGCCGTGACGACTGGGATGGGATGGAATTGGAAATACGATCTAAGCTTTTGTGAAGCTACGACTAAGGCCAAAGCCAGTTTTTCATGGTGGGGGTACCTCGTCTCGGTGTCGACTAGTGTCTTGCTAATGTAATAGATGGGTGATTGTGTACCTTTGCTTTGTTGGACTAGGACTGCGCTCACAGCTACTTTGAATACGGCAAAACGGAGGAGGAAAGGTTGTCCTGGTTCCAGTTTTGAGAGCAACGATGGCGAGGATATGTATACCTTTAACTCCTTCAATGCTTGGATGCATTCGGGGGTCCATCAGAGGCTGTTTTCCTTTTTAAGTACGCGAGATGAACCTTGACAGGGCGGCGATACGGCCGGTTGACTTTTGGACTTGTTGTTTGGTGGTCAAGTGCTCTGGTATACCCTTGATGGCCTTGATTTTGTTGAGATTGACCTCGATACCCCGCTTTGACACTAAGAAACCCAAGAATTTTCCTGAGGCCACGCTGAATGCACACTTTTCGGGGTTTAACTTCACGTCATATTGCTTGAGTATGCCGAAGGCTTCTCTTAAATGATCGATGTGATCTTATTTTTTTTGGATTTGACCACCATGTCATCGATGTATACCTCCATCAACTCTCTGAGTTGTTCTTTGAACATTTCCGTCACCAGTCTCTAGTAAGTTGCCCCTGTATTTTTCAGTCAGGCCTGACCCTGTAGCAGTACGTCCCCTAGTGGGTGATGAAGGTGGTCTTTTGCTGGCCCGCTTCCTCCATAAGGAACTGGTTGTAGCCCGAGTAGGCATCCAGGAAACTCAGTAACTCATGTATAGTTGTCACATCGATAAGTTGGTAGATATGAGGTAGTGAAAATGCATCCTTGGGGCAAACTTTGTTCAGGTTCGTGAAATCCACGCACATCCGCCACTTGCTGTTTTTCCTTTTTATCATGACCATGTTGGCGACCCATTTGGGGTACTTCGACTCTCTGATAGAGCCATTTTCTAATAATGTTTCCACTTCTTCACGCACCACGTCATTGATTGCGAAATTGAACTTGTGTCGAACCTGTCTTACCGGAGGATAGAGTGGATCGATGTTCAATCTGTGTGTGGCGATCTCTTTTGGGATACCTAGCATATCTGCATGGCTAAAAGCAAACAGGTTCATGTTAGCAATTAAGAATTTGTGAAACTTACCTGGATCTTAGAGTTTGCAGCCGATGTAAGCTTTCTTGGTGAGATCGTTGACATCTAGTTGAACGGGGTCGAGGTCCTTTATAATCGATCATGCGGCCTCGGCCACATCGGGGTCTTTGATGATGTCTTTGATGTCGTCTACCAACCTTGACCCTTTTGATTGCTATGCTTCCTTCTCTTTGTCTTTCATATGTTGAATGGTCGTGCAGTGTAGGGCGATGTCGTAGCATGCTTGAGATGTACGTTGTTCCCCGCGTATGCTGAATATCCCCCATGGAATTGGAAATTTGATGACTTGGTACAAGCTGGAGGGTATTGGTCTCATGGTGTGTATCCACGGTCTCCCTATTATGGCGTTGTATGTCGTGTCCTGATCCATGATATGGAATGTGGTCTCCAGAGTGATACCATCCGCCAGAACGGGGAGTGTGATCTCGCCAAATATTCGTTCAACTGCATTGTTAAAATCCGTTAGTGTGATGCAACGTGGTACTATGTTGTCCTCGAGTTTCATTTGTATGAGTACTCGGGGGTGGATAATACAGGCGTCGCTTTTGTCAACTACCATAATCTGTCTTATGTCGGTATCTAATATTCGTAAAGTAATAACAAGAGTGTCTAATTTGGGTGATTGACCGTTTGATCTTGTGGGTTGTGGTGAACTTTACGCAATTTATGGAAGTATCGTCTTCATCGCCGATGAAGATTGTGGATGATGCGGGATGGTGAGAGCGGCTTCGGCGGTGATCATTACCTGCATTATTAACAACATTGTGACTAATACCTGTTGTTGAGGCGCGAGTGGGGGGGGAGGTTGATCATGTTGCTCGCTCACTGGTGACGCAACACAGGTTCTCGCATTCGCTGTGGCCGCGCCCTGAACGGACTTATGGATGATGGTAGCCAGTGTATCAGTTAACCAAATTTAAGGAGCTTCTTTATCGCTGGCGGTGCCTCCTCTCTCATGGATGTGGAGGTTGTCTTGCCAAGGGATTTCGTGATATTGTAGTGGGGAGGGGGTGATCCACCTCGCCGAGGAGAGGCATTGGGTGTTGTGTCCTCGTCCACTGCTTCTGAGTTCTCGTGGAGGATGTCTGTGAGGTTGGTTGTGAGGTCACTCATAATTCTTACTATTTCTTCTCTGTTTGCCATGTTAGATCTATGTAAGTGGAGAGAAAAAGGTTCTTTTCTTTCTTTTTTTACGTCAGCAATCAGTGCAGGTTGTAGATCTAGAAGAAACTAAAATGCTTAACTAGAAACTTTTAACAGATGGCGCCAAATTCTTTGACCAAGAAATATAATCTCTGGTTAAACTATTAAATTTATATAATGAAGGGTCAAATCTAGTTAATGATAATAACTCTAGATATTAAGTGTAAGGACACACGATAGATGGGACTGAGTTCGCATATGATTGATGACAATAAATATGAAATACACTTGCAACAAGAACATTAAATGAGATATATCTAGCAATAAATGTCAATAAATGGTATTTATGTAAATAAAAAGAATGATTCACCCGATAATAAATGGACAAGGTGAATATTCTGCCTGACAACAGTGGTTGACAGATAGATCCAAGATTTGCATGAACAATCCTTGGATCTGGTGGAAAAGTGGTGAATAATATAAAAAGGTAGCCTTTGCATTTTTATCCGGAAGGGAGTCTCCTTCTCAAAAGTCTTCTTATTAGAAAAATATTACATGCTCTTATCATTGTCTCTTCTTTCTATATATATGAGTCCATTTTCTTAGAAAACCCTAATAGTACAAACACCAAGAATATTCACTAGAATATTTCCCTTTTTAATACCCTATTCTGACAAATTAGCCGTTACAGGTCTTATCATTAATAATCGATCTCGACCCTTGTTGACATTTTGACTGCGTTCTATTGATATCTCGATCACGGCTTATATCGACACTGCGGCCATTAATCTCTCTATGGCTTTGGCGAGCTCGGTCGATGACAATCATTAATGCTATTTTATACTAAATATTCCAAGGGCAGATTTTTGGCCTATACAACCTTAGCCATTAATTTGAAGCATTTGATAAATTAAATGAGTATCCAACATCTGATAATCAATTACGATCGATTAATATCTCGAAATATTAAATTAAAAACTCTAGCCCAAATCTCACACTATACCATGGAACATATAAGAGAATTACAAAAGATATCATATGAATGAATAATAAAGACTCTTTTGACAACCTCCATGAACAATGCGGTGGCTCACCTCAATAACCGAATCAACTCTAGCGAACTCGCCAGCTACTAACTTCATCTTCACCAATAGTATATGCATGGACATGCAGGTAAGGTGTGAGTTATACAGAAATATAACTCAGTAAGATCCTCGACCCGCCACTCTGAATACCATTGGAACAAGTGTTAGAAAATACAAACATACAACGAGCACATAAATACTTTCACCATATAATTACTTTATAAGGTCCAAATAATTAGTCAGCAACAATACTATATATATCTCAACACAATCTACACTAAGGACTTGTCATCAATGGCAGTGCAGGAAATTAACCAAATACCCAACGAGTCCACGACAGCATACACAATGACCCAAATCTACCATGGCGGCATACACAGTGCCCCAAATATATAACGGTAGCGAAAAAATAATTTCTAACGCCCCAACGCCATAGCACGACGCTATGCCACACCACACCACAAATCACTTATTAAATAATTTCAGCTTTTTAGAAAATCATATATATTTGCGGCTGGTTAAAGACCACCGATTCTGCCAAGCGCACGCTTGTCCCAATACATGGATCAGGCAAAAAAAATACACTTTCAAAACGGATTTTAGAAAAGCAAGCATCAAAGCTTAAAGTGTCACTTTGGGTTTTAGAAAAACAAGCATCAAAGATTAAAGTGTCACTTACCTCAAATTCGCAAATCAAGCACCATTTCCGATAAGTCAAAACTATGCTCTCCGGCCTCTATATCACCTCAAACT